>NC_091824.1:176150134-176450134 GCF_038994185.2 Dermacentor albipictus | reverse complement strand
TAGGAATCACTGTAATAAACATAATTCCACGATCGGATTGTTTACTTTCATTTTTTGTTGTAACACTGAGGACTACATAGAACTTTATTTTGTATATGTGAGAGAAGTACGTGGGTATCACGAGCTTAAGCCAATGTGCGATACACAGACAAAGCAGCTGCTACAACATGAACTGCATTGAGGGCCACACAACACATACGTAATTAAAGGTGCAAAATATAGGGGGAAGCTTCAAAATACGCTCTGTAGCACTGCAAAGTATAACATATATTGTATGTGTACAATAAATGTTCAAAAATACAATGCATCAATGTACCATTTGCCTTCAAGTTTATTATGAAGTTCAAGTTTACTGAAGTTTATTATGAGCATATGTACAACAGGGATCAACTAACACACCTGCAGTCGAGGTGTGCTGGCTGCCTCAGTGTAAGAAAAAGAAATTGGGTAAATGTCGACACCAGTGCCACTGCTTCTTGCCTCTGACCTGCACGTGCCTCTGCGGCATCTTTGTGCACAAGTGTGCTGGCGTGGTGAGGCGTAGGAGTCATCCGAGAGAAAGAGTATTGTTTACATGGAGGAGTGGCTGTTGACATTGCCTGTCACTTTCCCTCAAATGTTTCCTTGGCGACTAGGGTGACACACCCGCAGTCAAGGTGGCTGTTCGAGGTGTGCTGGCTGCCTAAACGAAATAAAAAGAAATTAGATGAATGTCGATACCAGTGCTATTGCTTATTGCCTCTTACCTGCATTTGCCTCCACGGCCTCTTGGTTTGCGGAGTCTGTATGAGGGAGCTGCTGTGGCTAGGCGTAGGCATTGTCTAAGCAAAAAGAAAAGGCCATTTAAATGGGGAATTATGGAAATAAATGCAGTTATGTCTGCTTCTTGCACTCTTCTTGCCTAAAAGTTTTCAAACATAGTGTCCAGAACACACCAGCACTTTGACTGCTTCTGCTTTTTACCTGCAGGTGTTGTTGCGAGATCCTTAGTATGGCTGCGTGCAGCATTGTAACACTTGGTGGAGGCATTTGAAGTGGTAGCCAAAAATATAAAGAATCATCCTTGTCTGCACGAATGCTTTCAATTTCTAAATGCAGTGGTAACTATCACTATTGGTGCAAGGCCCCCCCACATCTATGCGGCAAGTGCCATAGCTCGAAACTGAATTGTTCCTTTATGTTTCACAAGGCATCTGATATGTCCACATTAGATGTGATGTGTTTGTTTTTATTTATCCCACTGTGGAGAGAGCATCATTAAATGGCTGAAGTACTATAGCGCCAAACAGACGACACAAGAAGAGACACGGACGAGCGCTTATGTCCGTGTCTCTTCTTCTTGTGTCGTCTGTTTGGCGCTATAGTACATCAGTAATATGCACCAACTAGCCCAACAAAAAGTTCTGCTGAAATATCATTAAATGTTTTGTTTATTTTTGCGTGTCTTGTTTTTTGGTTTATTTCTGAATTTATCATGATGCTAAAGTGACTTATGTAATGGCAATCAGCTTTTGTTTTGCAGAAAAACAATGCATTTCCTGACCCATTGTTTGACATCCCCTCACTCGCATAATTTTGCAGAGTATTCTACCTATATTGACTTGCTTGACCTCCACTAAAGGGTCTTGCATTTTTAAATACGACTCTTTCCTTAAAATCATTCGACACTTCTCATAATTTCTGTACCTTGGGCTTCTGATACTCTGCATTCACTATTTTTGCTTGTTTCTGACTAGAAATGTCTTCTTTAATTTAGAGCTTAAATTTTACCTTTGGAACACACGGAAGGGCTTGCCATTGCATATCTGCATAAAAGGGAAACATGTTTCATTAAACATTTGCAAAATCCCATTGAAGATTGATGAATGCAGCTTGCAGTGTGATATGACTGAATGAGCCATAAAAGTAACTCATCTCACTTGGTAAATGAAAGCACATATTAGTGTGATGCACAAGATACGTTACACTAACGTGGTGGGTTCTCTTGCTTATAAAGCAAAATAATCGGTGCGCGCGAGAAAAAAATTATTTTTGCATAACCCTTGTACACACTGACTTAAGGAAAATGAGCTGGAGCTGTCCACATGATGTACTTATTTTACCTGCGAGTATGGTCAACAAAAATGTGTCCCAGCTGCTTAGTGGTATTCCGGATTATGTCAGTATTGCATATGTGCCTGTTGTCGAAAATAATTGAATTTTGAAAGTGCTCGCAGGGATCTGATGTGCATATCTGCAGTTTATGGGTACATGTAAAAGACTCAGCATCAAGTGCAAGTGAACGGTCCCACAGGCCCGGAGTCGATCATGCAAATAGATTCGCTGCACAAATTTGTGACCAGAAAAGATATGCCACATGAAATGGCATGCAAGGAAGTGTTGAAAATATTGCACAGTTAATAAAACGCCTAAGCTATTAATATGTGGCTTGATGCACTCGTTATGCAAAACGGAGGTGAGGCGTGCAGACAGGAAACAAGAGAGTATTTACAAGCAAACAACACGCGCGCCGCCCACTTCTCTACTCTTGTGTCCTGTCTGCACGCCTCACCTCTGTTTTGCATAATGAATCCTTACGAACTAGCTCAGCTTTCTGTCGTTCTAAGCGTTCTAAGTCTCGATGCACTCTATTTCGTCCGCATTAGGCACTCGCCACTTGATTACTTCGTGGCACAGAAATACTCGGTCATCAGGCTGTTTTTCTGCTGTGGCCTTTGTAGAAGCATGATTGTTCAAAGTGCAACAATTAAACAGATTCTTTGAGTTGCTTGTGGCTTCGCCAGTACAATTCCGGTGCGCTGGTCCGCCTGTCCAGCAATTTCCTACTGAAGGGAAACCTGCAAATAAAAACACCGCTCCGCATGCAGAAAAATGCTCTACTGTGACGCTTCTCGAACGATTGTGATGTACCACAAGAGCTGCCTACTCGCGTGATATTCTCAACTAGGAGATAAATTCGTTTACTTACATGTGAAGGTATATGCCAGACCACTTCGGGGCTTCGGTGGCACATAAGGCACGAGTGTGTCATAGCGTCCGATGTCGACGCGCGATCGCATGTCAAACGAAACTACTACGCATCCAAAAAACAGATTCGAAACCGAAATTCGCGTCATCTTTTATTGCATGAATGCGTACATCGTGATTTACATAAGTCACGGACTTAGCGATCGCTTTCTGTAAACTTAATATTAACGTACCACCTTCATAAAGCCATCAGGTATGCGTTTTTAGGTGACAAAGCATAAGGTGACCTGTACTTGTTCTCAGCTCTTTCAATAGTAATTGCGCTGGCCACATTGACCAGTAGCAACAGGGCGGCGCCCTAGAGGTTCCCACTTTTCCGGCCCAGCTTTTCCTCTAGAGTTGTTCTACTAACTCTATGTTTTTTTCTACTCCGAGCAGCAGCACGCGGCGGCGCGATTTCGTGATGGACCCTGCTGGGCACGCGTCAAAATGACGCGCGCGTCCCACCACCCGCGCGTCAATCGCGCCTGAAATCGCGCCATGCGGTTCCGCCTTTAGAAGACGTGCGTTTTTGCTCTCATAATATGGGGATTTATGAAAGCAGTGGCCGTAGTTTATAATGGCCCATTCTTGATTATTCTCGCCCTACGTCATTAGCTCGGACGTCGCTGCGACGAATAAGAACAGAAAGTGAAATGAAAACATTACAAAACGAGGGTCCAGTTCGCTCCCTGCAGCGGTTCAGTTCCTCCGTATCAATCTGAGAAGTCGCAACTTCCACGTCTGCGCCGTCCAGGTTTGGCTGCGCTGAATTTGTTGCGGCGGTCGCTGGCTCTCTTTGGAGCACGTTTCGTGTTCAAAGATCACTAAGCGCCCGCTTTAACGGCGACGGTGCCGCCATATGATGGCTGGACCGCGAGGAGCCTGGCGCCGCCCGTTGAATGGCGGGGAGCAATAAATGGCGGGAGCAAAAGCGCGCGTGCTGAGCCATCGTCAGGTTCCGTTGGAGGTCATGAGAAAGCGGAGGCGGCCGAGAGCTACGCTGTTCCGCCGAGCGGACGGCACCCCCGTTACTTTCTTGCCCTCCCCCCCTCTGTCTCTAGTCTACTCTTTTCGCACTCTCCCGCCGTCTGCTCGGGCATGTGTGTGCATGCTGTGTTGTGGTGGGCATTTGGCGCAGAATTGTTTATTTTCGCCACAGCGGGATAGCAAACGCTCCTGTGGGGCGCACATGTTCAGTGCGCCACGAGGGCTCACCCAACCCTTCTCCGCACTCTTTCCCCAACCATTCCTATTGAGAAGGCACGCCATGGGGCGTGTTCAGATAAGGGCAGCCATGGGGGTCCCGACCCCCGAGAACCTGACATACATCGCAACCGAGTTTATTTTTCACCGCACGCCGCTGTTCCAGCATGAAAAAGAAATCTTAACAGAGACGAGGTTTAAAATACCGCCTACGCAATAGCACGGTGTTCCGACTTGGAGAAAGTGTTAAACAGTTTATACAATTTTCTGTGCCTTCGCACTTCGTATACCTGATTAACGAAGCTTTGTTTATCTGAAAGCAATCAAGTCAATGTTTTGTAAAGTGAATGACACCAGAAATAGCCAAACTAACTTTTGTACAGAAGGCTGTAAAATAGGCAATACTTTAGCACGTTAATGTGTCTTATAATGGAGTTTCTCTCGGGATATTTATGTGCATGCATTGCTGCATGCCAAACGTGCAGCAAAGTGATAGTCGTTTTTATGTACCATTCTTTCTAATTACGGGAGCAAAGTTCAAGACATGGTGACACGTCAGAAGCTTGGGTGTCACGTGGAAATTAAGAAATCAAAAACAATCATCTCTGATTTTGATCAAATTTCCCCCATATTATATCCTTTCATTGGTTATCTGTTATATGCAAAAACATGTTGCATCATATTGTTCCTTGTTCAAAAGAAAGCAATGAACAGTGATGTGCAGGCTGCGATATTGGACACCCCATGCTGTCACTTCTATAGAATGTCGCGCCACGTAAGTGTCAGGTTTTATGATGGCCTTTGTTTTTTTTTTTATAGTAAGCAACCTGCAGCACTACAGGAGGAACACAGGTGTCCTTCTATTTAAAAAAAATGCGAAGGCTAACTACCTCCATCACCCTTGCTCAGTTTGTGACATATTGCGACTTCAACTTCCTACTGCGGTGACTGTATTGCAATGGGAACGAAAGCAAAACGCTCCAGTACTTAGATTTTAGGTTTCGGTGCATGATGAAAGAGGGCAGGTGGTAAAAATTGACCCTGAGCTCTCCATGATGGCATTTGAGTGGGGCGCACGTAGCTGAGCCCAGGCAGAGTTCATGTATAGCAGTTGTTCTGTGGTGCTACTGTGACTTGTTTATGCTTGCCTTTCTTTAAAGGCTTATGGCATACAGCTACATGTTTTGTGGATACATGCATGGTTGGGTTAAGTTTCAGTGCAGTAATAAGAGGGGCAGGGGAATCACAATCTTCTGCATGCATGTTATCAACTCATTGTCAAGTGTTTGACGAAAAATCAGCTGGAGAGGAAACATGCTGATGCAAAAAATGTACTCTCACCAAGGATAAAAGAAATAAAAATAATAACATGAGGCTTCGGGCCCTATACAGGTTCGTTGATCACAATGGAGATGCAAGCATAGGCACATGACTATGTGTGAGGTGGCGCAGCATGCAGCTGTATATCTCAGGAAGATTAACCCCTGTCCAGTTTGTCGTTGGTTCAGTTGATTGAATGTAATATGATTCTAAAAGCAAACGGGCAGATAAATGTTTCTCCGTTGCGATGATAGCTGCTGAGTCCCAGTCAATGCAGTGTCCGGTTAGTTTGTGATGTTCTGCCAAGGGGTTCGCCACTGTCTGGCTCTTGGCGACATCATTTTTGTGCTGCTAATTCAGCTAAGCCCCGCCGTGACACGGGGAAAGAATATACTGTGGAAAAGAGTGAGGCCCTTGCAAGGATATTCAAAGGCTATGGTGTTCAAATTGCCCATGTGCCTTTCCGAAAACTTGGCTAACAACTGGTTCTTGCAAAAGACCCTTTGGAGTGCACAGACTACCCGGGAGTTATCCACAAGATACCGTGCGAGGAGTGTGACGTGTTGTGCATCGGCGAGCTCGGAAATTTTTAACGGCATTTGAAGCAACACAAATAGGATTCACCAAGGTCCACACAGCTGCAAATGCCTTGGCAGAACATCGCAAACTAACTGTACACTGCATTGACTGGGACTTGGTAGCAATCATTGCAACCAAGGAAGATTTACCTGCCCGTTTGCTTTTAGAATTGTACTACAATAGATCAATTGACCCAACAAACAACAGGACGAGTGGTAATCCTCCCGAGAGATACACCCGACGCATAAATAGCCAGGCACCCCTGCTTGCATCTCCATTGGGATCAAGAGACCTGTGTACGGGGCCCGAAATGTCATTATTTTTTAATCTCTTTTATCTTTGGTGAGTGTAAGTTTTTTGCCTCAGTATGTTATCATCTTGCAACTCATGAGTTCATTCACGCAATGAAGCACCAATGAAGCCATCTCCTTTCTGCGTTTTACCCATGCAGAATGGTGCATTAGTGGCCTATTAGCTGTGAGAAATTGGAGCAGTGCCTTTTCGTGACTGATGTCACGACCAGGACGCCGTTCACTTTGATCGACACCTAAAAGCGGTGGTTCTAGAAGGTGTTGCTCCAGCTCGTTCACTTTGTGAATGCTAGGAGTACATGAAAGTTTCCTGAACTATGTTTTGGCGGATTTCTACTGTCAAGCCTGAAGTGCAGTTTGAGTTTTCTCAAAGGCGTGCGACTCAAGAAAAGTTGAGGCTTAAATATGGAAGCTATGTAGAGTAAAGGGGCCTACTGCTCTTGCAATGCAGGTGTGTGCCCTGTATGTCGATAAATTTAGTTGAAAAATAATGTGTTAAAAATGTGTACAATGGGGCCATACTTCGCTGTCAAGATTCCCTGTATTACTTATAGCGTACACCGCATTTTACACAGAACAGCAACCTTGCATTTGGTGTGAACACTGTACATGCATGCATATATAAGACGGATACTTCCTGCAAACTTCCTTTTGTGCTTCTACAGTGAAAGCTCGTTAATTCAAACTTCAATAATTCGAATTTATGGATAATTCGAATTGTACGATTTGGTCCGGCCAAGCTCCTCAGAAGTCTATGTATAAAAAAGTCCGTTAATTCGAACGCGAGAAGGTTCCCTCATGGATAATTCGAACTACGCTCGCCTGGCACACGGCCAGAGAAATGCGCCTACTGCCTACACACAAGGCTACATCGCCTCCGGAATGGAGAAAACGGCGAGAGAAGGCAAAATCGGAAAAAATCTAACCGCGCGGGGTCAGGCAGAAGACAGCGGCAGCGGCCACCTCTCCGTTCTACGTAACCTCTGAAACTTCTTGTCCGTTGCGAATCTCGGAGGCTTTGCAAATCTTGCGCAGCTGCTATTGTTGTGCGGAGATGGCGCGGCAAGCACTAAAACACAGCGAATCAAGTGTGTTGCAGCTGCACTTGCAATCAAGAACCAACGAATCGGGGCCTTTGCCACCTTCACATGTTCAGCGTCTTTGTCTCGGCAGTCTTCATCGGTTGTGTACGTCTGTTTTCAGCTTAGGAGGTATCGGCCGTCGCGATTCATTGTGATGGTGTTAAGCCTCGGCTAACGTTCGTTTCGGTGGACATCGGTGGTGTGGCACAGTCGGACCCAGAGCTTCGACTTGAAGATGGCGTATGCCCGCGGCACACGCCATCACTTTCTGACATGCCCTACTGCTTCCAAATCGCAGTGCTTTCCTTCACTTTCGTTAGTTCTAACTTTCGTTAATTCGAACTGAAGCGGCTTCCCCTTGCGGTTCGAATTAACGAGCTTTTACTGTATTGGTCTGATATTTGTTCTAGTAAAATGTAGGCACTATAATAATACGCAAAAAGAAGAGCTAAGCATACCTTTTCTAATGATAACTTGTTACAACAGTCACAATTGTCCGCAACAGCCACTCGCAAAAGCGTTATTCAGGGCGTGTCTTATATAGTATATGTTTCATGAGCAATTGGCACCAGCGGAATCTCGATTTGTGTTTGTTCAGTACTCATGCTACTGCCTGAAGTTTCAGTCGAGAAATGCAAAAATTAGGTGTTTTACCATGTACTCATGGTGGTGGCAAAGCAAGTTATAGCAGGCTAAAGTCAAGGTAAACATTGTGTAGTAAGAACTTATTACACGCCTCTTGCACCGCAGCAAATATTTCTTTGGTCTCTTAGTCAGATGTTTGATCCTATCTTTAACATTTAGGTTTTAACTATCTACCTAAACTGCCACTCCAGAGTCTAAAAAAGTTTGAAACATGGTGGATGAAGCTCATTTGGCCAGCAGTGTAAGCGTTGCCTTTAAATGGCCCCTCACCAGGTCTGGCCATCTTGAGCTGACAAGCGTAGAGAATACATTGCGCGCCATCGAACGTGTCTGCAAAGGATTACATCGCTATGCGCCGCAGAAAGGTCTGAAATGTCAAACCGAACGCCGTTTTCCCTTCTCCTCGCGGGGCCGCTGCGCTCCAAGCCGGTGCGGTGTCATACTCTCGTCCCTGCGCCTACGTACTCGGGCCCGCAGTGTGACATCGCTCATGGTGACACATGAATTCGAAAATTATTCAAGACAACATCTGTTATCTGTGCGATCTGTTGCTTGAATTGACGAATTAAGTTTGGAGAAACAATAAAACACACAAACGGAATGTCTGCATGTTTTTCTGTTTTACTTCGCACCAAAGCAAGAGAGGTGTACTTCCGCTTCGTCTGCTTGTTCCCACGGTTGTGCGGTCTCGTGCGCACGTACCAAAACTCTGCCATTTTCTACCGTGTCCGCGCACGTGATCATGCTCTGCAATCCGCTTGTTCTGCCTCAGTATTTGTGTAGCTCTGAATTATACCACTAGTCAGGTTTCCTTGTGCATAGCGCGCAAAATCGTGCCTGCACGAACGAGACAACAGCTCACACGCGACGCCGGCAGTGGAAATGCGTAAATAAAAGGAAGGTGGGCCCTGTGGCGTATGTGTTACGCGATCCTCAAGGTCCTGTATGGGAGAGCGCAGGGAAGGAATTTCGCTTGCAGAAGCCAGGTGGGGCGAGTGGAGAGAGTGTCTTGCTTGGCAGTGGAGCCCACCTGCTGAAATCATGGGTTCGCGGCGCTGAAATATTTCTATCTCGGCTATTAATGAGCCGATTTAAAAAATGTTTGTGGCAGAACGCTCCCTAGAGGACACGTAACAACTTCCAGTGTATAGCCAAAATTTTTTATGGAGCCTGGTGAGGGGCCCTTTAAGAAACAGATTGTTGAGCCGTTTTTATAAATTTTAACACATAAACAATCGAAAAGGTTATTTGAAAGTACCATCAGAAATGTACTAGCGTACAAAGCTAGAGCGAACAAACGGAAACACTGAACTCTAGCAGCATCTCGCAGACACAAGCTCTGACCGTGATGTCACACGAATGGTGCGTGAAACGCCCCTGTAGGCTGCACTGGAGGCTAGTAGGCCATTCTAGCAAATTGCCACCTCAGTGCAGCCACGATCGTTGTGCACAAACACCTCTTCAGAAGCACTAGCAAGGCGTTGTACGTGCAGCACACACATGCACAAGGCACAAGAAATGATGCGCACACAGCACTGTGTGTTGTTCTTTCTTGTGCACTGTATGTAGAAGATCTTGCATCTGTGGCCTTCCATACGTGCTTGTAAAGGCCTACAGTGCGTGTGTTCTTCAAGGCTCGGTGTACAAATTATACACTTTAGTGTCTCCAAGTAAAAAAACCGAGGAGGTACTGCTAACTGTCACTGTGTTTTGTCCCTGCCTGCTTCTGTGAGCATCAATGCTGGCAGTCTCGGGTTAGCTTACACTGCTTGTGTGATTTGCGGGCCACAGTGAGAACTGGAACCACTGAGTTCCACAGATTGGCATCATTTTGATGGAACTGATGAATGGTCCACCTAACTGGCTTCTTTTACTTTCTGGCTCTGTTTACAGACATACCCCTGAAGCTGCACTTCGAAATGCTGCTACGGACTGGAGAGCTTCAAAAGCTTGCCCTGAAAGCATCTGCAACATTAAGGAAGTATGTGTGGATCTCTGAATAAAAAAAAAATCTTTTAGGATGAACAGAAAGGATCTTGTTAGAAATCTAGTTTTGTGAAAGGGTCGCCGAACTGTACAGCTTGTCATAAAATATCTACAGAGTTCACTTTCAAGGCAGTTCACTGTACATAGCTCCTGTTTCCTTGTAAATGTAACAAAACAACTTGATTAAACTACCAGACTTGCGAAGTTTAATATTTGCATAAACCACAGCTAAGATTAGGTAAAAATACTAAAAATTGTTTTATTACTCAAGATGTCGAGTGTTCATAAAAAAATTCACTGTTCTCCAGACACAAGTAGAGTGATCTGCACCACAGAAAAACTGAAATATTAGTTAAGATTATTCGTAATATATTCAAGGAACGGTTTTCAAAGTTTTTCTGCCATTTATATAATTGTTCTATGGAGTGGGTATCAGTGCTGTGGGTGGGCTTTAAACGACTACAAAAAATAGGGCTCAGCAAATTTCATTGACTATTTTGATTTCATATTAAAATCAGCTTTCGCCCTAAACAGAAGACACAATTTAAAAGTGAAAATTATTGGTGTCACTATAACAATGATAAATAAGGAAGCTCTAAAATTTCAGCATTTCACAAGGTGACACATCTGTACTTTATATCAATGTGTAATTTGACGCATGGTAGAGATATGGTATTATGACAATGGGTAAAAGTCACTGTTTCCATGTTGTAAAACAATTCTTTGCTCAAAAGGTTGAAGAGTTGTAGCTTTAATTTACAAAGCTTGATGCTTAAGATATGCAGTTGCATTTCTTTGATAACATGTCGCTTCACTGGCTTAAAGTTGGCCCTTGTACTTAGTTGTGGTTCTGCATGCATAGCTGTTCCAAATGTTCCATAAATGTGGCCCATCTATTAATAAAATAAGCCTTTTGCACAGAGGTGGAAATTCATGGTGCATGTTTCAAGTATACTAGTCCAGTGCAGTACTTGCCAGTTCTGTCAATGATAAATTGGAAGTGCATGTCACCTTTGGAGATGCCAGTAAAAAATAGCAAGAACAAGGTAGTGGAAACATAGTGCACACATTGTTTCACGCCAACAGTGACACAATAGAATGCCACTGTTCCATTGCGGCAAAATGGGCTCTTTTTCAATCTGGCACACACACTTTCTCCTGGATGGTTCATTCTGAAAGAGACCACCAACTAATGCGGCCAAGTGTGGTTATGTTAAGATGCACGCATTGCAAAGTTTGCAAAGTTTGGTTTTAAACAAGAGAGCAGCTTAGAGGAGTGATTTGCACCTTATATGCTTGTTATGCATTTGTTATGTGAACTTTCTTGCCTCCACCCTTGGACTGTATTGTCTATATATTGCTGTTTTTCATACTTGTGTGGGTCCTTCACTTGCATCATTTCTTGGAAGTCTTGACAAACAAGTGTGCTGGGTTAACAGGCTTAGCGGGTTGCTTTCTGGGAAGTATCCACGAAACAGCCACATTTCTTCTACTTTATAAATTGCCTCTGTTCGAGAAATTAGTTTCTGTGAAAGGCCTCTGCGAAGACTGGACATTGACATTGATGATGGTGTGACCATCTCTGCACTTGTCAACACCGGGGCTCATATTTCTGTTATGAGCTCTGGTCTTTGCCGTTACCTAAGGGAGGTGGTCACACCTGTTCTATCCCACGCCTTAAGAGTGGCCAATGGAGGTACTCCCGCCGTCCTTGGAATGTTTACAGCCCAGATCACCCAACTCATCAAACATCCAATGTCATCGTCGGTCGCCCAACTTCTTTTTTATTTACCATTCCTGAGCAATGCCTTCGTGATGTTATACTTGGTATGGACTTGTTTCGAACAACTTATTCTGCACTAATTAACTGTAGACTGACCTCCTGCAGCTCAAATTACCTTGCCTAGCCAATGCTCCAACTACACCTTCATACCATCTCTGCTCTCTCGACTATGTGCGCATGCCCCCTCGTGCTGCCATGTATGTCTCCATGATCTCCAGCCCTCCTGTGGCTGATTGCAATTACATGCTCGCCCCGGTAACAGACGTTCTGCTCGCCAAAAATGTTGCCGTGCCTAACACCCTAGTGACTGTACCTGGCAATCACATTGCCATTCCCATCTTAACCTTTCGCGCTTCTCCTCAACTTTTCTTTTTCTTTATTGTTTGTTTCACGGATTCTCTCCGTGTAGGGGTCAGAGGTAAAGGCAAAATGCCTGACAGAACCTCTGTGCCCCTACAGTTCAAGGCAGCATGACATATCATTCACATACTTATTTGTCGAACATATCTTTTACAGCACACAGCAACGAAAAATTCAATTATTCAGAACACATGTCTCCAAAGCATTACTTTTGATTCAATGGGATAGATTTCGAAAAAGCAGAAGATACATACGCAATAAGTATTACATAACAATAAAATTGGCTTACACCAGAAGTCAACAAAGAAAATAAAACCATAGAATCACTTGCTCGAAAATAAATAGCACATACAGTAAGTAGATCAGTACATAGAAACATTTCAGAAAAAAAAAATGAAGGTTTAGACTGATACACAATGTAAATGCCGAAACAATGGCAAACATGAGTTACAAGTGCTGAGAAAAATCTGTAACATAACTGAGGTTACATGTGTTATCAGGGATGAGCACAAGTTACTCAAAATGAAAATGCAATGTCACTGCCCACTAATAGGTTTTTACAGTCATTTTTGAAGCTGTGGAAGGATTGTGTGTATTGTACGTTAAAGTGATTACTGTTTAATATATTAATCGTTTGATAATTCAATGTTTGCTTTCCGTAATTAGTTCTTGTGGCGGGCTTTACATAGTGTGGTTTACGTATTGGGTATGAGGTGCAACTGTCGACAGGTATTGTGTGCAGCCTATTTTTATATATCCACTGGAGTAGTTTGAAATAATAAACTTGATCTGCTTTAAGCATGCTATATTTAATGAAGAGCGGTTTTGTTCGGAGTCCTCGTTTGTCACCCACATAGTTTTCACACATTCTCAATATTTTCTTTTGTACAAAGATTAGCTTGTTGTAGTTTGAAGCTGTCATAGTTCCCCAGACTAAAATGCCATAACTGAGTTTTGAATAGAAAAGTGAGTAATATAATGTTTGCTTCAACCAAGTGGGTAGTATATTTTGTATTTTATACATGCAGCCAGTAACTCGAGATAGCTCACTTTTTAATTTGTCAACATGAGTATTCCAAGTAAGGTCCTCTGTAAACCATACGCCCAAGAACTTTTGCTCTGTAACTTGTTCCACTAACGTGTCCTTAAAGTGCAGATGAACACAATAGGGGTCTCTTTTATTTGCTGGCTTAAAAATTATATATTTGGTTTTGCTTGTGTTTGCTTTTAAGCCACCTGGAGAGGTGTAAGAGGTAACTGTTAGCTGATGATTCTATGACCTCTTTTTTAGTGCCAGTAAGGAAGATATTAGTGTCGTCAGCATACATTATTATTTCAGGGGAGTTTGGTATCGACGTTATATCATTTATCAGTAGTGATCCAGCTGCGCCATTTGCGCCAATTTGCTACAAATGTACTTTCCTGCGCCTTGCGGCGCCAGGGCTGTTTTATTTGCGCCAGATGCGCCAAACTGCATGAACGAACGCGATCTTAGAGGGCGTTCATTTTCGAGTTGGCAACAAGGAAATTATTTTCCACGTTGCCAACCATGTACCATGTGCTTGGTGCGTTTGGTTGGTTGTTCGTCCATTTTCAGTAGGTTCCCGCGCTGACGAGACGTTTGTCTGTCATGTGTTTGTGAAAAAACAGTCAAGGAATGTTCCTCGCCGACTCGCACTTAAGATGGACAAAAGTAAGTAGTTTCTTTTTTAATTTCGTGGCATTTCTTAATGTTGTGCCCGTGAAATACTTCAGTTAAAGGCTTCGGCTATCGCGTAGCGTTACAAGCATTACTGGCTGCACCTTGCTATTGAATCGGTAGAGAATTTGTAACTTGCCTAGCTCTTGTCTACTGATAGTTTTCGTAGCGGGAGTGTCCGAATTCCGTACGTATGCGTAGGGACGTAGTCCGTGCTGTGTTTCGTGGTTCAGAACATCCGCATCTAAAGCGCAGGACGCATGGTGCGAATTTGCGCGCGATCGTTCGTACGGCGCGCAATAATCCGACCTGCTGTATGTTACCGTTCGAGAATCGTGGTGCGAAACGAACGAGTGAGTGGCACCGAATACACTACGTGAATTTCAGCAGGCACTCTTGTTGGCGTTAGCGGATCATTGGACGGGCCGCACGTATCTGGCGGCGCGTCGCGGATCGGGCGCCCCACCGTGCAGAGCTGCTTGTAGCATACTCGGAAAGGAGTAAATAAACATTTTTTCTGAACATTTGTTGAGCGTCGGCCATGTCAATAAAAGCAGGCGCAGTAAGCCCCGTTATCTCGCCGTAATGGTGTGGTAGCCACCGATCGTCGGGACGCCGGGTTTCATGACGTGCAGCTTCAAAGTCGCTTTTTCCCATTATTTCATCTGAGGAATGAATCGCAGTCGATTTTTGCACTGCTCTTCGAGTGCCGCAGCGGAATGAATCAAACAACAAACTATAGCGCCTTGTGTCACCTTGCCAGGGCCGTGCGATTGTCTGCGGCCGTCGGCCCCACGCGGCAGCCGCACGGCAGCATCCAGAGAGTTGGTCACACGTGCAACGTGCGAATTGACAGCAATTGGGCGCCGTGCGTTTTAGGTGAGAATAGTCGCACGACAAACTGGCATCCAAATTCGCACCATGTGTCAAAGCTGTACGCAAAATGCTTGCTCATAGTACTAAATGTTTGGTGTTAACACCTTAGAGTTAGCATAAGATCTGTCAACGAAGTAATGTTGGCACGACGTCACGTGATGCACTCTAAAAAAACATAGGTATTTGGGTAGTCTTTCTAAAGCGTGCTTTTGTCATGTGAAAATTTCCTGCCATCAAATAATTTTCTCTTGTGTTTTCAGATCGCAACACCAAGTTCAATGCCTGTGTACTCAACGAGGTGGACTCCAATAATGATCCAATCAATCGGTGGTGCAAGAGTGGAACCCGAAGTACAGATGCATTTTGTATTCTCTGCAACTGCACCATTTCTTGCGTGCAACATGGAACAGCAGCAGTGAAGCGTCATGCAGGGATGAAGAAACACATTGATGCCGCTGCTAGACACAGAGACCAGGATGGGAATCTTCTTCCACCCAAATTGGTGCAAGGCACACTGGACTTCTCTAATGGGTCTAGTAATACGTCACTTGAGCACCAAGTCAGCAAGGCAGAAACTATTTTTGCTTTGTCTGTTGTCGCCAAGGGAATTCCCTATTCATGGGGAGACACGGCAACTTCGATTTATCACTGCATGTTCCCTGACAGCGGCATAGCCAAAAAGTTTAGCTGTGGAAGGATGAAATTGGCACGGATTGTATCAGATGGACTGGGTCCCTACTTCAAAGGACAAGTGGTGGCTGAGCTATGCAAGCCAAATGTTTATTATTCCATTATGATCGATGAAACACCAAAGCCAGAGCTAAGGGTGCAGCAACTAGATGTCCTGGCACGTTACTTCTCCAGCAGCCAACAAGAAGTTGTTGTAGAGCATGTTCAATCATTCGATCTTGGCCGTGCAACCGCTGAAATAATTGTGGGCTGTATCGAAGAAGCAATTGCAGATCTGCCAAAACAAGGACTTGTTTGTTTCTTTAGCGATGGGCCTAATGTTATGAAGAGCGTAAAAAACAAGCTTCAGAAGCATGTGGCACCAAGCTTAATCGACATTGGCAACTGTAATCTCCATAAGGTTCATAATGCATTTGGAAAAGGCTTGGATGCATTTGGCTTGGATGTCGAAGAAGTAGTAAGAAACATCTACTACTACTTTAAAGGTGCTGTTCGCGCTGAAGCACTCAAAGAATGCCAGGAGACCTTAGGAATTCCTTGTCATGTATTTCTACGCCACGTTTCTAATCGCTGGCTGACACTACAGGACTCGTTGTGCCGTGTTGAAGAACAGTTTGAAGCACTTTGTGCCTATTTTCTTAAGGGAAGTACATCAAAACAACGATCTGACACTCGAAGCCTCCACAACAAGCTTGTGTCAGCATTTTCTGAGAAGCAACTTTTGCCTAAAGTGTTGTTCTTAAAGAACTGTGCGCAGCTTTTTAGTGGATTTCAGCTGCTGTTTCAAAGGCAAGAGCCGCTCTTGCACATACTTCACATTGAACTTATTGCTCTGGTCCAGCGAGTTCTAAGTCGGTTCCTGCGTCATGAGGCCTTTGCAGACAAGAGCGCTGAAGAACTGAAAAGGCTAGACGTGACGGATTCATCTCTTTGGAAGTCAAAACCTGAAGTTGGTACAGATACCGAAAAATCAATGCTGCAGTGGGACTCAAGTGAGAAGAAGCGGTTTTATCTTGGAGCACGGGCTTTCTACTTGGCCTGTGCCAAGGACCTTCTTCATAAGCTTCCGCTTGACAATCGAGTTCTTCAGTGTGCCAGCCTCCTCAGTTTACAGTCAACAAATGTTGAGTCCGAAGTGCGATCACTAAAATACCTTGTGTCGCAGCTTCTTCAAGTAATCAAGAATGAAGAAGTTTTGTCAGTAATTGATGAGTGGCATATGCTGAAGTGTGACTCCAATAGTGCCCTTCTGGCCCTTGAAAATGAACGAATTGATGCTCGTTGGGCCAAAATATTTGAACAGAAGTCTGCTGGAGGTCAACCAAAGTATCCGTTGCTGTCGAAGCTTATGAAGTGTCTGCTGTGTCTACCACATGGCAATGCAGACTGCGAACGAGGGTTTAGTGAAAATAAACGCTTGTACGAAAACCGCTACTCATTATGCATTGCAAGCATTAACGGACTGCGCCAGACAAAAACATACCTTCGCCGCTATGATGGAGATGCCAGTAAAGTTCCCTTGTCTACAGAGCTGCTGCAAAGTGTGAGGAGATCCAGAGCCTGATATGCAGAGAGAACTGCAAGTGCACATCAGTCGGAAAGCAGGAAAAGGCTTGGAGGCAAAGACTCTGGTGCCGATATTGTCGATGAAAAGCGGCTCCGAAAGAGCTTGGAAGAAAAGGTCACCTCATCTAGGGCACTGCTGAAGCGAGCAGAAGACATAATTTCTTCTGGTTTGAATTCCAAGAGCCTGGAGCAAGTTGAAGCTGGGCAAACTTTATTAGCTGAAGGCAATTACACTTTAAGCCAAACCCTCTCACAGCTGGAAGATTTGAACAAGAAGGCAAGCAAAAGGCAATAAATGCTGCAACATGCATATCTATGTTCATTAAATAAAAGAAAATTCAAAAGACACCCCTTACAATTTGGTTTTTGGAATTTTTGTCATAACTTTTAATATACTTTAATAAGCTAGTGCAACACCCGTACTTCCTCCTTCATTTGCAGTAGTGCATTAAATCTAATGGACTGGTTCATTTCTTGGTGGTTTGTAAAATGTGCATGTACATAAGACTTAACCTGGTGATAGAGAACTACGACAAATATGGCTTTATCGAACTGTGGCAGTCATCAAAGCCTTAGTTTTAGTGGTTATGGGAGAGATACCCTGTGTAATTAGTAGCTGCTCCAATTGCTGCTCCAAAATTGAGTTCTGATACAAAGTTGCTCCAAAGCAGCATTTTCTCTGCTCCAAAAATTGCTCCAAAACTTGCAGTGGCTGGATCACCACTGATTTATGTATACAAGAAATAAGAGGGGTCCTAAGATTGATCCTTGAGGAACGCCATATTCGACTTTCAATTTTTGCGATACCAGATTGTCGACGCATACATACTGATACCGATTTGAGAGATATGATGTAATTAAATTCTGTGCTACTCCTCGAACACCATACGCAGCAAGCTTCTTTAAGAGGATATCGTGCTGCACAGTGTCAAATACTTTTTTTAAATCCAAGAAAATCCCCAGAGTGAGCAGTTTGTTCTCAATATTTTCAATTATTTTGTCCTTTATGTTTGTTAAAGCTAGTTCTGCAGACTTAACCTTCTGAAAGCCATACTGCGACTTCGTGATTATTTTGTGTTTATGAAAAAAAGACATAAGCCTATCATTAATAACACGCTCAAATATCTTGGAAAACACCGGCAAAACAGATATCGGCCTGTAGTTGGTAAGCTTTTTCTCATCGCCACCCTTGTAGACATGGGTGACCTTAGCTATTTTTAATTCATCTGGGAACTCGCCGCGTGTAAGCATCTCATTTATTATATACGTTAATACAGGACTTACAAGATGAGCGACATACTTGACAGGTAAGGCCTTTATTTCGTCTTCCCCGCCTGCAGCTTTGTTTTCTAGGGTCATGATAATTGCTTCAATTTCAGTAGGAGTCGCTGGTGTAAGCATAATGGAATCAACCTGCCCTGCAGTCATGAAAATATCCGCTTCCAAGTCTTGTCCACTATATACCCCTGTGCTAACAAAGTGTCGATTCATTTCATCAACAAGCTGTTGCCCAACTACACTGGCATTATCGATTTCAATTTCATTCACGATATGCGTTTTCCGCCCTCGTCCGGTTATATCGTTCACTGTATTCCACAGTCTACATTGATCGTTTTGAATTTTGTAAAATTTTCTTTCGTAATAATCATCCCTTGCCTTTTTCAAATCGAAGTTTAATTTATTTCTGAATTTTTTAAACTCAGTCAATATGTCACAACTAATTCAGGCAGGCACGTATCTTGCCACCATCACTGCTACCGAAGACTGAAATTTGTGCGTTGGATCTCACCAGTCCCTCCAGTTTATCCTTAATTTGCCCCATGACCAGTTCACTGCGCAATGCCTTTGTTGGAATGATACCTGCTGACCTTTCTCCTGCTCACGCTATCAATCTTCACCACCTCCTGGAGTCATACCATGACATTTACGACTTCAGCGATCATTGTCCGAGCCAAACATGTTTCGAACGAGCCCTATACAATGTCGTCCCTATCGTGTCTTCCTTGCCGATCGTCATGTGATCACGAAAAGCTCACAAAAAGCTCACAAAAAGCTTCATCGAACCTTTTTCCAGTCCGTGGGCATCCCCTGTGGTGCTAGTCAAAAAGAAAGACGGCAGCTGGCACTTTTGTGTCGACTACCGGCACCTGAACATCATCACGCGCAAGGACATGTACCCACTGCCCTGAATAGACGACACCTTGAACTGTCTCAATGGAGCCGCATAATTTTCGTCTATTGACCTGCACTCGGGATACTGGCAGGCTACCGTTGTTGCCATGGGCTGCGAGAAGACTACATTTGTCACACAAAATGGACCTAATCAGTTCAAGGTTGTGCCTTTTGGATTGTATAATGCGCCCGCAACCTTTGAGCCGATGATGGATTCTCTCCTTAAAGGCTATAAGTGGTCTACTTGTCTTTGCTATCTAGATGATGTGATTGTCTTTTTGCCTACTTTTGAGAACCACCGGACCCTGCCTCTCGGCCTTTCTCGATGTGTTTTGCTGTGCTGGTCTGCAACTTAACTCCTCCAAGTGCTTTTTGACTAGATGTCGCATCACTGTTGTCGTTGACCTCGTTAGTGCTAGTGGTGTCCAACCTGACCCTGACAAGGTATGTGGCATCCAAGACTTCGCTGTTCCTCGCTCAGTCAGAGATTTCGGTAGTTTTGTCAGCTTATGCTCTTTGCCGACATTGTCCGGCTGCTTGCTGACCTGCTCAAGAAAGATGCCTCTTTTTCTTGGGGTCATAAGGAAGCTACTGCATTCACCAACCTGGTCAGTTTACTTACATCACCGCCCATTTTGGTGCATTTTGACTCACCAGCCCCTACAGACGTTTTCGCCAACGCTGGTGGCTATGGCATAGGTGCAGTCCTCACCCGACACCAGAATGATCAGGAGCGTGTCATTGCCTATGCCGGCCACCTTATCTCATCGGCAAGAGTGGAATGAGCACAACTGCCTCACTTTAGTTGGGGCTTTGCCAAAATTCCACCCGTACATACATGGCCGCATGTTTTCCGTCATCACGGACCACCACACCCTTTGCTGGCTCTCATCACTGAAGGATCCTTCAGGAAGGCTTGGTCGCTGTGCATTATGGCTCTAGGAATGCACCTTTGGCGTTCTCTACAAGTCTGGCCGGATGCACCCAGATGCTGATTGTTCATCACGCTTGCCTGTCTACTCTCACGACACCGCCAAGCATGATACCGGTGACTTCGTTCGTCATGGCTATTCCAGATTTGGCCAACATCCGTGCTGAACTGAAAAGCGACGACATACTGTGATCTATAATCGGTTGCCTCCATTCTCGTCAGCCCGACCCATCGCTCCGTCTGTTTAAGCTTCACGACAATATTTACCATCATAGTACCTCTCAAGACGGCCCTTCTGCTTGTTCTCCCCAAGCAACTTCGTGCTGCTATTCTAAAAGAACTCTACGATGCCCCAACCACAGGCCATCTTGGAGTATCCTGCACGTACGACCGTGCGTGGCGCCACTTTTTCTAGCCTGGTGTATGCTCATCTTTTCGACGCTATACTGCTGTGTGTGACCTTTGGCAGCAATTTAAATGGCCCTCAGCCAATGGGCTGCACGCTTCATGCAGCCCATTGACATACCCAAAGAGCCAGTCTACCGCATCAGTCTTGACCTCCTTGGTCCATTCTCTATCTCTACTTCAAGAAACACTTGGGTAGCAGTTATGACCGACCACGCTTCGCAGTATGCCATCACGCGAGCTTTGCCGACCAGTTGCGCCACTGATGCCGCTGATTTCCTACTTCATGACGTTATCCTTCATCATGGTGCCCCTAGGCAATTGCTCACTTACCTAGGCCACTACTTCCTGCCCAACGTCGTCAATGACCTCCTTCGTTCCTGTTCTGTGGAGCACATGCTCACTACTGCTTACCACCCGCAGACCAATGGGCTTCACCGTGAGGCTTATCCACACCTTAACTAATATGCTGTCAATGCGTGCGTCTGATGATCATTGTGACTGGGACAGCACTTTGCCATACGTCATGTTCGCGTACAACTCGTCTCATCATGACACCGCCAATGTTTTGCCATTGTACCTACTGTTTGGCCACTACCCAGCATTGCCTTTCAACACGCTCCTATCTGCTGTTCTACAAGATAGCACAGAGTATTCCCGCGATGCTGCTGCGTAAGTTCACCTGGCACGTCGGATCGCTCGTGAGCAACTATCCGACTTGCAATTATTTGGTAAGGACTGCTGTGATCACAGCCACTGACACCTCTGCTTTTCTCTGGCATCTCTTGTACTTCTCTGGACTCCATCTCATCGTGTAGGCCCTTCCGGAAAGCTTTTGTAACATTGCACTTGACCTTACAAGGTTTTACAGCAGCTTAGTGGTGTTAACTGTGAGGTCGCGCCACTGGACAGTTCTTCGCCATCTGCCCTGTAATTTCTTTGACGTCGTGCACATATCCCGGTTGAAACAGTACTTTTCCGCCATCGCCTCCTTGTGTACTTAGTCTGCGCTGCGCTGGGAGGTTACATGTTCCTAGCCAGCTCTTTGAACTAACAAAGACGACGACCACCGGGACGCTACGTGTGTTCAGCCATCTTGGCCATCTCTGTGTCTGTTTACAAATTGTGCTTTACATCTATTTGATGCCCGTCACAATATGGGCAGTGGAAAATCATTTAGAGAACCAGTCGGATGACAGCTGTACTTTTTAATTTTGTTTTCACGAAATGCAACTATGCTGTTTCAGCCATTGTGGTTACTTGGATGACCCAGACTGTGTATGCTCTTCTATGCAGGAAGTCGCGCTTGGCACAAGTGACAGGGCTCACCGTGGACCAGGCACGCAAGAAAAGTAGGAAGCTTGCCCACAACGCTGCACAAACTCTTCTCTCATCTGCAAGTGAGTAGTCATTTGAAGCATTTGCTAACAAAATCGCAGCCTCTTGTATTGTTGTTTCTCACTGGCATTCAAAATGTGCTTTTCACGATTCGAAATGTGCTTTTAGCAACATTTTCCACCCTAAATTTGAGGTCTAAAGTCCTGTTTGATATGTAAGACTTACTGCAGAAACAAAATTTCTAGAGACCTTGCTCCTGAATCGTCAGGCATTGTTTGGATGGAATTGAATATTGCTTCCTATTTTGCAAGCAAGTAGTGATGAGAACTTTTTAGAAAAATGCTGCAGTGTTACACTGCATTCACATTGTAAGTATTTTGAACACTTTGATCGTGGTGACAGCTGGTCATGATACATAAGTGTGGCGTTATGCAAGCTACAATGCATACTCTATGCTATTCACATCAGTAAGCAATCTGCCTTTTGCGATGCATTGTGGCGCCATCGTGCGGTGGCCACAAGAGACAATTTGGCAGGCACCGCTGCGTGCCGCAACAGCCGCCCAACGCAAGACTCGAGGCCAAACAAGCAGCGTGAGAGACAAGACCAAAACAATTTGTATGCGCCGTCATATTTTGTCATCGTCAGCTAGCCATTGAGCCCGCTGGTGAATGCTTTGTACCCGGAGGTTTCTTCAGCATGGCGTACGGCTGGAAGAAGAGCTTCGGCAATGCTTCACAAGCCCCTCCTTGGCCTTAAACCGCTGCACCTGTGGCATAAAGTGAATAAGTAATAAAACAGTTTGAGTACGTACAAAAACACATGACTCGGATAGGGCATGAGGTGTAGTTCTTAGGGCGAATATCACGTTTTACCACTGCATGTCTTGCTTTATGGTGTGTCATGTGCTAGGCGTACATACATACACAGGCAGTAGGAAGGCCAACAGAATACCAAGTTGCATACATTATTTACCTACATTATGTGTGTGTACATCTACAAAAATGCCAAAAAATGGTCAGAATGACCAAAACTGGTGACACCCCCATTTTGTGGAGCGCCTGTATTCCTCTTAGAGCGTGCCGTGGTACAAACGTAGCGGCCGACCGTGTCCGTTCTTTTTAAGTGGTGCATGTACACAAATAGCGTCGGTAACGTCATGTAGTAGTGACGGCAAAGAACACAGTAACAATACTGTGAATTGCGAAACGAACCTTTATTGGCCGAACCTGTGCCCACAAAAACAGGTTAGACTTGAAGGGACACTAAAGGTTAAGATTAAATTTAATCTTAACCTTTAGTGTCCCTTCAAGTCTTACCTGTTTTTCAACCTGGACTGTTGAAATACCATCCCAGAAACCTCGAAACGCTTGTTTCATGCAAAGAAGAGACTTATTTTAAGAGAAAAAGCGTTCTGAAGCCTCGGTGTACGTCTAGCGCAGTTCGAATCGCCTGCCCTCCGAACGAGGAGTGGTGACGTCATGGTCTCGTAGTGATGTTGCGCCGACGGTTAGTAAAACGGCGCCTGCAGACGGCGCTACCGCTTTTCTGCGCAAACGTGCGGCCAAAAACAGAGCCAAGACAGAACTGACAGCAGCGCGAAAACAGAACTATGGTGGCTAGCGGAAGGGAAAGCGCGCGACGATAAGCTGGCTATTTTATGACGCCAACTTTGACGTTAGTTGTAATGGACCACCCTGATAACGACACATTAGCTCACGATGCTGGGCTTGACTTCAGCGATTTAAGCACTGATGAACGTGACCTACTGCTGAGGGCTCGTGCTGCCGTGTCATTGCGTACTACTACGACGGCAACTGTATGTCATGGCTGTACATATTCGCACATTTGTAGCTTTTCCTTCGTGAAAACCAAATTCCGCACTCGCCTCCCCGTCTTCGACCTGCAGTTGTTCTTGCACTTCGGAGAATGCAGGCAAGACCGACGGAACAGCGCTACGGGAAAGCATTGCTTTGAAAGGCACTCCATGCGACTTCAATAAGTTGGCGTTGAACTCGTAAGCCTCTGGACAAAATTGCAGCGAGCACACTATGCGATTTTTCGGCTCTTTGCCAACGTGCTGTGGCAGAGGTATGGCACTTAACCACTTCGAACGGAGAAGACTCGTTGGCACACAGTGATAAGTAACATTGGATTCGCTGCTGCAACAGCCCTTGGCCAAGTTCTGCAGACTGTTTGCGCATCCCATGACATCACATGGACGTGGCATTCTCGCTGCTTATTCCAAGTGCAAGTTTCGCAAGCCAGCAGAACCAGTGCAGCACGACGCAATAACGAAACAACTGAAACTCCAAAGCGCGTGCGGCACAGAGTCGAGTGAAAACGAAACCTTTCGACCACCCATACTACTGTAGGATAACGTCAAAATGTTATTTTTTCTTACAATCGAACAGAAGTAGACAAGTAGCATTTTCTTCCGTCTTATAGCCTAATGAAAGGATCTTTTTAATACAAGTAGTTGAGTAATAATGACATAAATTACCATGAGAAGTGCCTTCATCATCGGGCTAGTACCGGAATGTCGCTGGGGAGTCTCAAATCATGCCATGCATTTACCTCAATTTCTCGGTTACTAAAGCTCTGTTCGTGATTATGTTGACACCTTAGACGTTCTAGAGCATTGCTTTATCACTTTAACTTGACTTCATAGTAGCCTTTAGTGTCCCTTTAAAGCACGAAGATAGCGGCAAACACAGTCGGCGATCGGCGAAATCTAATCAGCGGGTCAAGCGCATCAGTTTTTATACATGAACCATCGAATGTTCGAAAGTAATCGCTGGTGCCCGCGTGCCTTCCAGAAAGTTCCACACCATTCGCGTCGCGCATACATGCAATCAGATTACACAAGGTTCGGCGATAACAGACAGCGGATAGAACAATCGATAACATTAGGGAAGCTTCCCATACATGTGGGCACATCCCGCGCTGAGCGATAGCATTTGTTTGATGGTGAAGAGCGGTCACCCAAAAAAGACCTACAAGTACACGTGTCACTATAATGTCCAGATGTCTGGGCCACAGCAAAGGCACCCTTGAAATATGTCGGTTACACACGCACCACTCGACTCCAGAAGATGATGTGCAGGAAAGTGAGCTTTAGTACATACTGTACTACATCCCGATTCACTAAACGAACAGAAAAGCCTTCTGCAAGTAAATATTACTTTACTTGGTGACAACAAGAATGACGAAACAACAACCAGCAACGATTGCTGACTAGCACTATCAGCTACTTCCACAGTGCACGCTGTTTACCACGTGAGCTCGACAGTGCAGGCGAGCTTGGCTTTTGACAGATAACTACGCCGACATCACAAGCATTCACTGAGCGTTTATAAGGCTGCAAGTGTGCGCGATGTGAAGTTGCGAAATGATGGCATTCTAGCGACGGACGCACAGAGATGATAGGGGAAAAAGAACCTTTCGCAACCAGGTCGCACGAGCTTGGAGATAGATTGTTTCGCTAGCTCAAACATACATTTGCATCTTCTTCGAGATTATTCGTATGAATCAGTAATGACAAAAACAGAGAGGCAAACTCCATATGCCAATACAGGTGTCCAAAAAAGCAGATTAAGAAAAACAAATGAAATCCTTTATTTCCACGCACTTATTCGGGCTCGGCAGTAGGCTTGGAAGAAATCGTGAATGTGCCGTTGCACGCTGTTCCGTTTACGCGCAATCAGATAAGCCTGAATCTCGGAGAGGGTCGTACGGTCACTATTAGCAGCGTAGCACATGGTGCAGCAGAAACCTGACGAATGATCTTGCTGTCAGAAGAACTTCAGTTTGGCCTAGTTGGTATTTACTGCAAATCATATTGATCGCAAAAAAGATGGGGACATAGGAAGAAAACACATAAACAGCACAGGCGGTAACTTTCAACTGATTTATTCATAGCAGCCAGTGGGCATATATAGGCAAAAGGAACATGCGCAGATCGCGGCAAGCTGATGTGCATTCTTGTTTGCCGCGATCTGCGCATGTTCCTTTTGCCTATATATGCCCACTGGCTGCTATGAATAAATCAGTTGAAAGTTACCGCCTGTGCTGTTTATGTGTTTTCTTCCTATGTCCCCGTCTTTTTTGCGATCTTGCTGTCGTCGAGTTCCGCGCGTGTCAATACAGCAGTGTCAGCACCTATGAAACTGTCAAATGAGACGGTGTCCGGAATCGCAGTGCAACCACTGCGCAGGTCTCGGCAGAACATTTTCCACGTCAGTAGAGAGCACATTGGAAGGCGACAAATCTTAGGCCTGCCGGCACCCGCTTGCCGGCATTCCCCAGCGCAGTCTGCGCGGGCACTGTCGGCGCCATTAGACCCTTGACACGATGTTTACGTATGCCGCGTTAGATAAATGAAACCTCGACACAGCACACGAAGCAAACACCACCGTGCTGACACCAGTTGCACAAACGAAAAACGCGGCCTCCTCGCAGCGTCTTGCGTGAAAAAACAAATCAGCTGCTGGATTGTCTTGACATGGCTTACTAAGCTGAAACCGGAACTGCTGCAGAGCCACTCTATTTAACTAGGCAGAAACGATGATGATGAGCGGGGATTTCCAGTAGCGGCACTTCGTGGGGCAGCTAGGAAGCTCCGTTCAAAACAAAAATGCCGTTCAGCAAGTCTAACCATGCGCCGGTCAGAGTGGGTGCATGGTGCTCTCGACTGAGTTGGCTCAAGGAGTGTCCGAAAAATCAGACTAGAGGTTGCAAGGGCTCCGAACTTTCGGCAGTTGTTATACATTATGGTCTATGGGGAGAATGGCGGTGCCGCGAAGCTGACCGAATAATCGGGCATGTCCGAATTTTTGGAGTCCGGAAAATCGGTCAGCGACTGTACATACCTTTCACAAAGTGCAGCCCTAATCCAGGCTTCACGGCACTGACGATTGCGTTTCACTGACAGAAATCGGAAAATCTGCATTGCCCTGCTCGGATGGTCACGGGAGTTGCAGCCGTAAACGAGACACGACGTTGGCATCGCGTCAAATTTCGATGGCAATAATGTTTGAAAGGCATTACATGCGCGTGGCAGCGACTATGGCAAGGCTGCCAAGTGGGTGAAATAATTTCATTAAAGTTCCGACGAAGATGTGAACTCGTCACGCATCCGGCTAGTTCCACGTTGGGACTGGCAGGTCTAGCCCACCGACCCGTTTACGGGCATGCCGGGCAGTCAGAATTTGCTTGTCTAGGGCGGGCCTACTCAAACTCGAGTCCCAGTCCTCCTTGCTGAACGTGGGGTAACTCGACCCGCGCTCCCGGAGCATGCGCGCTAGTGTGGAGGTTTTCCCAGCGGACGGGCAGGCGTCGTCGCGATATACGTCGGGGTAAACCGTGTAGAAGGGTAAGACGCAGATATGTGCCGGTCTGTAAGAGTCCAAGAAAAACGTTTGACGCGCCCTATTCCACTGACAAGTGCAGCGCCTCCCACGGCCGTACTCCACTAGCTCGGAGGAGAGAGTCGATTCCGGCCGTGCGCTCACGGAACGCCTGCCAAATTGCCTCTGTCGTCGGCCGCCAGGGCACTGCGCTTGCGCAGTTCGGTGTTGGAACAGGCCGATTGTACTGAACACATTTGTGGGGATGCGATGCGACCCTCGCGCCTCCCCTGGTGTTTTTCCCGCATAGCGCGTCTCCTGTAGTGCGGCTTCGCCGCACACGCGGCGGTCCGAGTGGTACAGGCGCAGTCCGAGAGATGGCGCTAGTGTTGCGCGGCTGCGGGGTTACCCTCGGCGGGAGAGAGAAGGCGCGCGCTCTTGGGTTCGAGGCAGGGACCGGGACGGGCGTGCCGCACGTGCAGCGCGGCTCTTTCCCGGCGGGTCGACGCACGCGGGGACGTCTCCCGCGTGCGCGCCACCCATGCTTCTGCGAGACCGCCTCGCGTGGCCGCCTTCGAACGCGCCACGATTCGCGTGACTATACACGCGAACGACCAGGCGTTGGGATCCAGCATGGGGCGAACATATTCGCTCGCTTCCGGTCGCGGTAAGTCGGACTTCTAGATTTGTCGCGCGCCCATCGGCATGTTTTGTGGATAGCAGCCCGGCTAGCAAGCATTGATGTATGAAAGGTGCAATAAATGCCCTTGTGATCGTTTGCACTACTGTGTTGTCGTTCCTTTGTCCCAAGAGTACGGTGTGAGATATCCCACATCAGACCCCACATCTGGCTGCCCAACGTGGAACTCTTGGGGCATCGGACGATAGTTTTAACAGTTTTGCTTCGTTCGAGACCTTTGTTTGAACCGAAGCGTAGGCCTAGCGTGAATTTTGATCGCTAGCGTCGGCGGCGTGCTTTCTTGAGCGAGGTGACGGTGGCTGTAGTGTGTTTGGACATGTCAATTAACATGCTAAGCCTTTTCGCAAGTGTTTTTTTTTTTTTTAATGGCATTCGTTGGTACGAGAGCCACGTGGTCTGCATCCTGGGAGAGCGAGGCTGAGCGCCCGCGGAGCGTGGCAAGCCTGAAGCGAGTGAGTACGGAAGCCTCGTGGGTGGTCCGAATTTCTTATGTAAATAGCTTCTTCTATCTCTTTGACTCTGATGAAGTCGCGGCTCTGGGAGCCGGGTGGCTGCGGGCCACGGGTGCCACGACGGGCTGACTGGTATTGCGGCCTGGCACCGGGCGCTCCGACACCGTCTGGGACGGTGGGCGCCGTCAACTCGGATGCTGTGTGCACCGAGCGGAGTAGGACCACCTCACAGAGCTGACGTCTCCTCGCGGCTGCCTGTTTTGCGCCCATTTTGGGTGTTGTTTGTTGGATGCTGGTTGTTGTCAGAGTAGCGACGCTTTAGGCCTAAGGCTTTACGAAGCTGCCTGTCGCACGTGGAGGGACACAACCTGGTGGACCGTGGCGTTGAGGTGTTGCAATTTGCTTCCCTCATTCTAGTTAGCCTCGCACGAATTGAGATTACTCGTTCGACTCAAGAAAGCGAGCTTCGTTCACGTGAACTTAGCATCTGAGTAGCTGCCCGATCTTTGCTAGCCGAGTTGAACATCGTACCACGTGGGCGATGCGCATGCTGAATTCCTCTCCCTTGCACTACTTTAGTGTTCGCCGAGTGTGTTGAGTTTACGCAGTGTGATTGGAGTCACCCCTGGTTTGCCGTCACCTGCACATCGTCTGCGCTGCTGCCCCGGACTACGATCGAGCCACCCCGGGCGATGGTGATGCTGTGGCCAGTTCGGCGCGGCGACTTCGGCGGCCTCCTGCATCCAGCTCACAACCCTCGGCGGCGGACAAAGGAGCCGGCGGTCACCGACAGCTACTGCGGCTCTTGCCGGCAGGGAGCGTCGGCGCGAGCGACGCTTGCTCGTGCCGACTAGTGCGTCGTCGTTTCCGGAGTCCTGGCCTTGGCATCGTGCCGTCGAGTCTACAAAGCTGCTGCTGTGACCGGCGGACGCCAGCGGTGCACCCAAGGACAGTCGGCTCGCATGTTATGGACAGCGTGTAGACATTTCTTCGGCGCGGCCACTGTTACATGTACTACCTTGTCGCGAAGCGCGCGTTGATGTGAGACCGAGTGACATGTTTCGCCGGAATATGTAGTGATTTAAGGTTGGGGGGATGTGGGGATGCGATGCGACCCTCGCGCCTCCCCTGGTGTTTTTCCCGCATAGCGCGTCTCCTGTAGTGCGGCTTCGCCGCACACGCGGCGGTCCGAGTGGTACAGGCGCAGTCCGAGAGATGGCGCTAGTGTTGCGCGGCTGCGGGGTTACCCTCGGCGGGAGAGAGAAGGCGCGCGCTCTTGGGTTCGAGGCAGGGACCGGGACGGGTGTGCCGCACGTGCAGCGCGGCTCTTTCCCGGCGGGTCGACGCACGCGGGGACGTCTCCCGCGTGCGCGCCACCCATGCTTCTGCGAGACCGCCTCGCGTGGCCGCCTTCGAACGCGCCACGATTCGCGTGACTATACACGCGAACGACCAGGCGTTGGGATCCAGCATGGGGCGAACATATTCGCTCGCTTCCGGTCGCGGTAAGTCGGACTTCTAGATTTGTCGCTCGCCCATCGGCATGTTTTGTGGATAGCAGCCCGGCTAGCAAGCATTGATGTATGAAAGGTGCAATAAATGCCCTTGTGATCGTTTGCACTACTGTGTTGTCGTTCCTTTGTCCCAAGAGTACGGTGTGAGATATCCCACATCAGACCCCACATATTTCAGCCGCATTTGTGGGGTATGCATCACACATGTACAAATGTAAGTGCAGTAGACTTCTGTTAATCTCGATTGAAGGTCCCGCGCCGCTGCTTATGCATTTCTATGGGACCAAGATTTCATTATTTTGATCCTAAAATTGGCCTTCGGCAGATAATTCGAACTTTACCAGTCAACATGCACGTGCCTGATTGTCATATGGTGACCCCAATAGCGACCCCATTACTGGCACTGTCTGGCAGTGAATGCCTTGATCACATGTCATCTCTCATTGGAAATGCACGTTTTTGGCCTGCCCTAAGAAGATTTCTAAGCAATAATGGTAGCTCGCAGTGTCCGAGTACAATATTTACCCAATTCTAATGCTCGTTTCGTGGTTTTAGCATGTAAAACCCCAAAATGTTCTCGTTCCCTTTTTTTCTTTTTTTGCTTGCTTGCTTGCTTGCAGAGATGAGGAGGCATCGTAGTGACAAAAAGCGACCATACCGTCGGCACTTGGATGGCGAGGTGACTACAAACGAGTCTTGTTACGATGGCTCCTTTAGGCGAGCAGATGGCTCTTTCACTTTATGTGAGTATTGGGTTGTGCTTTACATGTTCCTTTGATTGCACAAATGTTGGGGAGATTGCACAGGCTGTAATAAACTGATTGCCAAGTTATGCTGTGCCACGCCAGTATGAACACATTGTACCACATATCGGTTTAGCCAAACGAGATGAAGCATCCTTCTCTCTATCTCTTTATTATTTATAAAGCAAAAAGATTTTTTTCTTTACATGAAGCTTCTGGGGTCCAAAGTTCGAATTCCACTAATGTTTGTATAACAGATGCTTCACAGAAATTACTGAACTTGCAATAACATTTGTTTCCCAGCCATTTGATTGTCGGCTGTTCTGCTCATGTTGATGTATTATTCTGTTCTTGTTCTTTCACTTTGATTCTAGTTCACTATGCTGAATAATTTTGTCACTGTATTTCATTACATAAGAAATTTGCTCAACTGGAACTTGGTGTTTGTAAGCTCATTTAAATTACTACTACATGAATTGCTGTGAACACTACTCATTGAGCAGTAACTCAAGAATTGATTTGCACTTTACGCTAACCGTTGTGCAAAGTGGCACGATGCATCATCGAGGAACAAAGCTGCTTTTGAAAGGATAACAATCATCTTTAAGGTTACTTTCGTTTTTTCTTCTTGTCTCTGGCTGCTTGGCATATACCCTATTTACTCGCATAATGATTGCACTTTTTTGTCAAAAAGATTGATGCAAATTCAGGGGTGCGATCATTACGCTGGTTAAATTTCCCGCGAAAAAAAAATTTTTTTTTTCATCCTGCATTTGCCACGGGATGACAAGTCAACAAATAGGTGGCTGATGCTGTATGTAGTGCTTGACACCAAAACAAAAATGGCGGCCGGCGGAGCAAGCCGAACGCGCCGAACGCGATTTTTTTTTTTGCTTTTCGTGAGTACATTATGTGCATTGAAACAGTTTCTTGCGTATCAGTAATGAATAATATCGTTAATATCGGTTTTTGTGGAAATAGTGTAGCCATGTCCACTTTGAGGGGACAGAAACTGATGGCTGCGCTTAGCTGCCAGTGACATAGAAAGACATGGCGGGCATGCTGCAGAAACTGCGATATTTGTCTTCAGTACTATCGTAATATTTCCGCTAAGGGTGGGCGAATATCTTAGCTATGTTACAAGCGTCAGTGTATGAATAGGGTACACTTCTAACGTATTGGTGTAAACGTGGCTGCTGTCGTTGCCGCTCGTGATTTGTTGCATGCCCATGAGTGCAGACAAGAAGAATCGAAAGGCACCTTTTTTGTTGTTGTTGTTCTTGACCAGAACCATTATAAAGCCTACACATAATGAAGGCAAGTTTCGTTGTAGCTTTTTTTTTTGTGTGTGTGTCGTGGAAGTGCGGAAAGTGATGAAAGGAATGAAATGGGGCATCTGCCTAAGAATGTTTGGTGCATGCAGACCGCTTGGTTTGTCTTGAAGAGTCGTTCGCGTAGAACTCGACAGATGGTGAGCACGATCATTGTTAGCTAGACTTATCACATGACATACCACTGCGGCAAGCTCGGGGTGCGATCATTACACACGGGAAATTTTAAAAAATTGCAATTTCACGACAAAATTCAGAGGTGCGATCATTACGCGAGTGCGATCAATATGCGAGTAAATACAGTAGTAGTATATTATTGTAGGACAGTAAATGGGAAAGGTAATCATAACTGTCTCTCTTATCAGTGGCACCAAATAATGAATCTGGCATTTGACACCTCGTTTTGGCTTTTTTTGTATACTTGAATCGCTTTTTTTATAGTATGGAGCAGCTGTGTGGTTTAATTTATGTTGCCTTATAACAGTCATCAGTTTCACTTCGTATGAGCAGCTTGCTCTCTAGTAAACTTCCAGGGTGTCTACCAACCATGAATTCTCAGGGATTTTGAATAGTGTGGAAATACTCTGGGAAAACTCGGGGGAATTTGTGCTTCTATCAGGGAAAATTAGCTGTAATTTTATTGAAAGCGAACAAAACGCACGGTAGTGCTGGCTCAAGTAACAGAAGGTTCGTAACGAATTGTATTTTGACGCCGTGTCGTTGGCTGGAGGAGTTTCCAGTGTACAGTCAATGACCGACTTTCCGGACGCCCGATAATTCAGACGGCTTCGCTGAACCACCATGTACCCCATAGAGTCAATGTATAAGAATTTGACGTAATAGTTCTGCGGAAAACCACAAGGTGGAGAGAAGTAAGTAATAAAGAGAAAATCAGACATCCACTCGTTCGTAGCAGTTGCTACAAAGAAAACCCATACAGGTTCCTTTGTCCTTGTCTGGTGTCCTGGACAAGGACGAATTTTTCTTCAACTGCGAGGCTTTTCTTTCGTGGAACCCATATGGGTTTCTTTTGTAGCAATTGCTATGTATGGTTGGATGTCTCATTTTCCCTCTGTTACTTAGTTCTCTCCACCTTGTGGGTTTCCGCTAAACTATTACGTCAAACTCTTGCCTTTGCTTCAAGTTGTTGACAATTCGACTTCACCCACCATCTGCTAGCTGCCTGGTTAGCTCAGATGGTAGAGCAGCTGCCTCGGAAAGGCGGTGGTCCCGTGTTCAAGTCCCGGACCAGGACGAATTTTTCTTCAACTGCAAGGCTTTTCTTTCATGGAACCTGTATGGGTCTCCTTTGTAGCAATTGCTACGAACAGGTGGATGTCTGATTTTCCCTTTATTACTAATGTATAAGAATCTCTGAAATTTCAGACGCAAGAACGCTTCGCCGTCTGACTTTCCGGACTTGTTGTCATGGCCACAGGTCCGAAACGCCATTAAAATCAAAGCCACCACTGCCGCTGTTTTGATTACCTTGCCTCCTCGAACCGGCGCTCTCGCACGCAGATCCGCTGGCAGCTATAGCCACTAGCCACGTGGCAAACGCCAGACCGGTGATTCGACATTCGCTATTAAAGGGAAGCTGAAAGGTTTTCCAGAAAAAATGAGTGAACATCTGTACATAATGGTTTTCAACCCTCCGAATTCGAATATCGTATCGAAATTGAGTGAAAGAAAGCGCAAATATATTTTATTTTGACGAAAAGTGCAGCAGCGGACACGCCCAGCTCACGCGTCTCGTTCCCGCCTGTGATTGGTCAGTGCGCCTCGTGACGTCAACTCTAGTAACCGACCGCTGCCGCTACACATGAAGCGTGGTGCCAGGTAGTTTGGTGCTGTTTTTCTGAGACGGTAATGGAAAATTTAGAGAGACTGCGTTTTTCTGAGGAGTTCGGCGTTACTCCCTACATGTACGAGCCGATTGCGAAGAGCCGGCCTCTCGAAAAAGCAAACGATGCTGTTGTGAGCAGTGCTTTCAACGCGAACGATAGCAAAGTCTTGGGATCTCCTCGTGTTGGAAATGCTCTTTGGTGAGTATGTTTTTTGCTAAGTGATCTAGTGATCTCGCCGATCTTTCGCCGATCTAGTGAGCTCGTTTCCGGTCAAACAACTGTAGTGTTGTGTTCCTGCATGCCTCCTCGTGGAACGTAAGTGGGGATGCGATCGTCGGCATTTGTGCGCTGTCCAAAGCTGTCGGCAATCTACAAAGACGGTTTAAACGCGTGAAAAGCATCCCGGTTCATGCAGTACGTGTAGTGACCTTCATCTGTTGACTACCACTCACGTTGACTACCACTCACGTTGACTACCACTCACATTGACTACCACTCACGTTGACTACCACTCACGTTGACTTCCACGCACGTTGACTACCACTCTACATACACGCAGACACACCAACAAAGGAATGCAGGGTCGATCAAAGTAGATTACGATGGCACGCACGCAGAAACAAGCGCGGTCAGGCACGGTCGCGGACGCTGCGAAGGAACGAAACACTTGACTTGACGTCACAACACCGCGGTTTCCGGTCTCCGCTCCGCTCGCTCACTCGACCGGGGGCAGAGCTACAGCGCAATTTCAACCGACGATTATGTCGCTCCTAATTTGGGGGGGGGGGGGGGGGAACAAATTTTACCTACATGGTTTATAAGGTTCCCGCATCCGTATATGAGCGTCTTATTGAATTCGACAGACTCTTCAGCTTCCCTTTAAGCTTCTTGCCGTTAGGCGCCGTGTTTTATATTGAAAGAATTCACCGCTGTCAGCAATGGCACCGACACTCCGCCTTTGTGGTCCTCGTGATTGGCTTTGAATTGCTAGTAGGTACAGCGGGGCGTGGCTGTTTTGACGGCGCTGGACGTTTCTGCACAGGCGCGAGTAAGAGCGGGCACGACAGAGAAAATCTCGGGCTTTTGCTCCTTGGTCAGCTTCGCGGCACCGCCATTCTCCCCATAGACCATAATGTATAACAACTGCCGAAAGTTCGGAGCCCTTGCAACCTCTCGTCTGATTTTTCGGACACTCTTTGAGCCAACTTGATCGAGAGCACCATGCACCGACTCTGACCGGTGCATGATTCGACTTGCTGAACGCCATTTTTGTTTCGAACGGAGCCTCCTTGCTGCCCCACGAAGTGGCGCTACTGGAAATCCCCGCTCATCATCATCGTTACTGCCTGGTTCGATAGAGTAGCTCTACAGCAGTCCGGTTCCAGCTTAGTAAGCCATGTCAAGACAATCTAGCAGCTGATTTGTTTCTTCGTGCAAGTCACTGTGAGCAGGCCGCGTTTTTCGTTTGTGTGACTGGTGTCAGCACGGTGGTGTTTGTTTTGTGTGCTGTGTTGAGGTTTCGGTGATCCAACGCGGCATACGTAAACATCGTGTCAAGGGTCTAATGGCGCCGACAGTGCCCGCGCACACTGTGCCGGGGAATGCCAGCAAGCGGGCGCCGGGAGGCCTAAGATTTGTCCCCTTCCGATGTGCTCCCTACTGACGCGGAAAATGTTCTGCCGATACCTGCGCAGTGGTTGCTTTGCGATTCCGGACACCGTCTCATTTAAGTTTCATAGGTGCTGACACTGCTGTATTGACATGCACAGAACTCGACGACAGCAAGATCATTCGTCAGGTTTCTGCTGCACCGCCAGACGATGACTCTGAGTCGGAAGATGATGCACCATGTGCTATGCTGCTGTCGCATGCGGAGCATGTACAAGCAGTGACTGTACTTTCAGCCGCCTATAGTGACCGTACGACCCTCTCCGATATTCAGGCTTATCTGATTGCGCGTAAACGGAACAGCGTGCAACGGCGCATTCACGATTTCTTCCAAGCCTACTGCCGAGCCCGAATAAGTGCGTGGAAATAAAGGATTTCATTTTTTTTTTCTTAATCTGCTTTTCTGGACACCTGTTTATTCGGACATTTCTGCAGTCCCCGTGAGGTCCGAATAAATGGTCGGCGACCGTATAAGTGTCTACCCACCATCTCATGTCACAGTACAAGCACTGATATGCCTAATAAGTGTACTGGCAAGCCTTTTCGGATGTGTTTGTGGCGTTTTGAGCCCTTAAGGGCAGTAAAATACACAGATTCATTTTTTCGAACTGCTCAATTTCTTTTTTGATGTTCTGGCGGCCCATAGGGAGTCAGAAAAATCGGACGTTGACTGTAAAACTGACCAAGAGGATCCTTCAAATGGTCCGTGAGACGAATGCGCGGTGGAGGAAGGACGAGAACATAAAGGACCTATGCATTGAGGAATGAATGGGAAAGGAAGCGTGTCGCCGCTTCTTTCAAGGAGCTTGAGCTCAAAAAAACAGTGTTAGCTGACGCCGAGATGCAAGTGTCCCTAAGCCAAACCAAAATAAACTCTTTGAAGCAGTGAAACGCAACACTGAGGCATTGCGCGCGGGCTGAGAGTATGTCAGTACAGTTGAGGTTGACCCACCAGCTGTTGAGGGAGAATCTCACTTGTGGCAAAGTTCGGGCCTCATATCAATGAGCTTGCTATCAGTTGATAGAAATAGCTCACGTCCCCTTCAATCATGCCGTCCACATTTGTGGACGCGGCCTATTTTTGCCATTTCTGTGCAGTGGTAGCAAGGAATTAAGCACATACATTAAGCTTAGGGTAAATTTAACATTCTGATAACCTAAATTACTTCCATTTTACTTCTGAGTGATATGTATCAATACAATATATATACATTTTTTTCTTTCTTGAAATGCTTGATGCCAATCAATAACCTCCGTATGTAATTAAAAGCAGGGGATTTAACCCTTTTATGAAGAAATGTAGCATGACTGATTTTACAGTGTTCAAATATTTAGTTATTCAGTAATTATGACTCACCACAAAATGCTCAGAGTCATTCTTTTGCTTTCAATGGAGTCTCAAGCAACACCTATATTTCACGGTTGTATCGACAGTCAGCCATAATTTGTGACTGAAAGGAATATTCGAAAATATTTATTTCTGCATGCATCTCCTTTTTATTTGTATTTGATAATGTTCAGTTCGATTTGCAATGAGTTTTACTATTTTTTGAGATATTTTATTCGCTGTGCACTTTACTAACCCCTCCCTTCTGATTTCTTCTTGAATAATATAAACACTACTCCTTACTATTCAAACTGGATTAAGTCATTTTCTTTATTTTTTTTTTTTAGCATGCTTACTAGAGAGTAACAGCATTGGGTGACATGGTGTCAGCCTGTATTGACATAACACAAGGTTCTGTGTCACTCTGGGAATTTTTCAAGGACTCTCAGGGAAAACCTGGAAAACTCATGGAATTTGGAAATGTCAACTTGGTAGACACCCTGACTTCTTTGGTGTCTTGTAATGGTTTCCTGGACTTGCATTGGCACTTAGTTTGATTGTTCTGATGGTCATATTCTTCTGTGCATAACCCGTATGCTGGCACCTGTTATTGTTTAGCCTGAAAAAAAAAGGGGGGGAACATTATCAAATGGTTTGAGGCATATTTAACTAATAGAAAGCAGCTTGTCGAAACCAAATCTGGTGTATCTAGGATGCTCAGCATTGCATCTGGTGTTCCCCAGGAGAGTGTTTCAGAGCCATTATTATTTCTTATATATGTGAATGATTTAGTGCAAGTAAACTGTTTGCGGACGATTGTATCCTGTTTAAAGAAGTAACCTGCCATGAAGATCGTAAGCTATTACAGCGAACTCTCAGCCACATTGAATGCTCGTGCTAGCAGTCCTATTAAATTTAATGCGGAAAAACTAGCGTGTTTACTTACACTATCCATGGCTCTAACAATAAAACAGTAGCGCAATATAAGTATTTAGGGATTACTCTTTCTAATGATATGGGGGTGCACATCTCGGCAATTTGCGCAAGAGCATTTCGGAAACTGTTCTTTAAAAAGGAAGCTTGCGGAGAGAGAGAGAGAGAGTAAAACATCTTTATTAATAATATTTGAATGGCGAGAGCAGTATGGGAGGAACCCTCAGTCCAGGGTCTTTAAGATGACTCCGGCGATGTTTCGAGCCCATTGTATCACAGCTTGGAGGACCTCGGGAGGTCCGTTGCGGAGGGCATCGTCCCACAGCTCTTTGTTGCGTAGGGGTAAAGGTGGGTTGGCAAGGGAGGAAAGAGGTTTGCAGTGCACTCAATCGTGACGTGGAAGATTGTGGGCGAACTGCCACAGCCAGGGCAACGATCTGCATAACAGTGTGGGTAAAATTTATTGAGAGAGACAAGATTTGGAAAAGTTGCGGTTTGTAACTGGCGTAATGCCACTGCTTCCTCCCGCAAGAAGGACGGCGTGGGTGCGACGAATGCGTGTGTAGTGACGGAGTATGTCTTTGTAACGGAGCAAGGGATCCCCCCACTCTGAACTAGTCGCCTCACCACGCCGAGTCGCCCGGAGGGAAATTTCTCAGGCAACCGCATGTGCGCGTTCGTTACTCGGCAGCGAGGTATGACCAGGGGTCCAGAGTAAGTGGATGCGGGGAGGTGTGGTTGGTGTATTTTCGCGGGATCTGTTTGACAATTTGGTGGGCCGCTCTCGGGATGCCACGTCCTGATAGGAACGCCCGGCATGCCTGTTGCGAGTCCGTCAATATATACACTTCCTCAGTAACACGGATGGCGTATCGAATAGCAAGAGCAACACCGAGAATTTCTCCGGCGGCGGCATTTGTTCCGCGCATAGCAGCAGAGTCTCTCAGGGATTCGGTGCCATTCAAGACTACCGAGGTATAGCCCTCTTGAGTGCATGATGTGTCTGTGTATAAAGTATGTGTTTCCGGGATGTTTGCAAGCATGCGGCCAATGTATCGTACACGGGCTTTGCGCCGTCCTTTGTCATGCTCGGGGTGCATATTACGTGGCAACGGATGAATACTTAGTGCTTGGCGTATCGCTGACGACGAGATCGCTGGACGGGTTTCAGACTCAAGGGGTGGGACAGAGTATCCTAGCCGTGTGAGAAGATGGCGGCCAGTAGGAGTGAGTAGGAGGCATTGGCGATGCCTGACCCAATGTGCCTCTAGCAACTCGCCTAGTGTGTTATGTGTCCCTAAGTTAAGGAGACGGCGTGTGGAAGTATAATTCGGGAGGCCATGGGCCAGCTTTGTCGCTTTGCGAATCATTGCGTCTATGCGAAGTTGTTGCGCTTGGGTCAGCCGCTGAAATGGGAGATGGCATGTAAGGCGGCTGATCCCGCATGCCTTCACCAAGCGCAGCAGGTCCTCTTCTCGAAGGCCCCGAGCGCCTGTTGGAGACCCTCCGGATCATGGCCAGAATTTGCTCAATCTGTCTGGAGAGAAGGGAAACAGTGTAGTTTGACCTGCCATCCGCTTGGAGGTGTAGGCCGAGGATACGAGCACAATTAACCTGTGGTAACGGTGTGCCATCCACGTGCACAGTGATAGGAGGAGTAGAGGAACGGCTCCGGGGGCGAATGATTATGAGCTCCGACTTTTCCGGAGCACATCTTAAGCCGCATTTTTTCGCGTACTCGGAAACTGTATCAACTGCTTGCTGCAGTCGGTCCTGGATGGCTCCGTCGGAATCCCGTGTCGACCAGATAGTAATGTCGTCCGCATAAATAGCGTGGGCGAGTTCAGGGACCTGGTCGAGTCGCCGGGGGAACCCTGCGAGCGCAATATTGAATAGAGTAGGGGAAAGAACTGAGCCTTGGGGTGTCCCACGTTATACAAGGCGAATCATACCAGATCGATGCAGTCCCATTCCTACGGTGGCTGTGCGATCTCGAAGAAATGCGCAGATATAGTTGTACATACGAATTCCACAGTGTGAATGTGCAACATTGCGATAGATGAGGTCATGTTCAACATTATCGAATGCCCCTTTTAGGTCTAAGGCGATGAGTGCTCTCGTTAGGGCGGACGACGGAGGTCCTATGACTTCCTCCCGCAATTGTAAAAGCACATCTTTGGCAGGCAGATGAGCCTGACATCCGAATTGAGAGTTGGAAAAGAATTATTTTTCTTCGAGGAAGGGCTGTAGACGACGCAAAAGTACATGCTCCATGAGCTTACCAATGCAGGATGTTAGGGAGATGGGTCGTAAGTTTTCAACATTAACAGGCTTGCCTGGTTTGGGGATCAGTGTGATGTCAGCATGTCGCCATGCTTGGGGAAGCATGCCCTTGCGCCAGCAATCATTGAAGATATGGGTGAGGTGGTTAATATCCACGTCACTGAGCTTACGAAGGGTGGCGAATCGGATGTGGTCGGCTCCCGGTGCCGTGTTGCGGCGTAGGTCTTGTAGGACCACCCGCACCTCGTCAGATGTGATGTCTGCATCGAGCAATTCGTTCGCCTCGGCTACATAAGGATAGTCAGGGTACTGCGGCAGCGGGCCTGTGGGTATGAAATGCTTCTCTAGCTCTCTGAGGAGTGTCGAGACATCAACTCTGTACTCGTGCATTAGGATGTGCAGCTGTTGAAATGTTTTTCCCTTTGTTGTGGTGGGATCTGTGAGTGAGCGAAGAATCGATCACGTTTTTGCTGTGCTCAATGTGCCTGAGAGCCAATCGCAAAATCCTCGCCAGTTATTCCTCGTAAGGATCACTGCATACTCCTGGGATTCCCGTGTAATTTGATCTATGTGTTTCCTAAGTTTGCGGTTGAGGCATTGTCGTTTCCATCGTCATGTCAACCCTCTGCGGGCGTTGCAAAGATGAAGTAAATGCGGGTCTATATCTGGTGTCTCGGTTGTGGTGCGCAGTGTGCTCATGGTGGCCTCTAGATCTTGTGCGAGAGAGTCAAGCCAGCGTTCGTACCCTTGGCGCTCAGGTGGGTCCTGGCGACGTTCCCTGAATTTCGCCCAATCCGTTATACGCACATTTCGCTTGGGCCTGCGCACACCCCATAATGACAAGGTGGTCGCCACAATTTAGTGGTCACTACCAAGGTCCTCCTCTAAAGGCCCGTGCGCAATGACTGGGCCAGTATTGCGCAAGAAGGTAAGATCAGGGCAGGTATCACGAGATGCGCTGTTGCCTATCCGAGTGGGGTGCTCTCGGTCGGTAAGCAGTGTGTATCTCATGTTACAGATGGCATTCCATAAGCGAGTCCCTTTAGCCTGCCATTTAACGTAACCCCATGCGTAACCCCATGCAAACCCGTCCAAACCTACCAAATTCTGTTAGTAGGTGCTGAAAACAGTGCGTTTGCGAACGGGGGGAACTGTATGCATTAAGTATAAACAGGCTCTTGCTGTGTTTACCTTGCGTAATTATTTCCAATATTTGGTGAGGAATGTCAATGTTAGTGGTATGCATGCGACATGTAACATGTTTCGAAACTAAGGCTCCCACAAGAGGAGAGACACCCGAGAGCGTGCTGTAGCCAAATAAACAAGGGGTGCAATTGACTTCCTGTAAGAGGATGACATCGAGAGAATTCGTGGATGTGGCGATATACTGCTGCAGGGAACCTAGTTTTCGGCAGAATCCCCTACAATTTCACTGCCACACCACTAGTTGCTCCGCGCTACGCGGCGCGATCATTATCGCGAGAGAAAGCAGGCGGTCGTGCATAGGGATGTGGGCGCCGGGTGCCCACATTTGAAGGTTGCGGTAGAGAGCCTTGGTTGGAAAGCGCGCTCTCGTTGTTACCGCTAAGCTCAGGAACTTGCATGCGTGCGGAAGTGCACTCTATGCATGATTTCGCTTGCTCCGTAATCCCTATTTGAAGGGCCTCCGTTTAGCATTCTATCCTGTCCAGAGCCGCCTGCATACTAGTGCTCATGTCTGCCACCGGCGTGTCCATTTGTATTTGCAGGCACTCACAGCGCGCCTCCATGTCACGACGTAGGCGGGCTATTTCTATTAGAGGATCGGGATTTGATAACAAATTGGTAACAGGGGAAGGGGTAGGGAGAGATTTACGAGGCAGAGTGAGCTGTGGGGGACCCTCTGCCCGACCTACGTCCCGAGGCGCCTCTATTGCTGTTTTCTTCTCCGGGGTCCGGTGCACCCCTGAAGGGACCAGGGTCACCTTGGCTTGGGCGTTGGTCTGCAGGGCCTTCTTGTAGGGTTGTTGGGAAGATGGGCAAGGAGGCTGCCTCTCTGGGAGGCGCACCGATGCCTCGCGGGATCGGGACCGAGACTTGAAGCGGGTCCGGAACTTGCGACGGGATCGACCGGACTTTTCTGGTCTCCTTCGTTGGGACGCGCGCAGATCGGGTCGCCGGAGGGTTGGAGTTCACACTACTCTTTCTCGAGAGCTTTCCGCACCCAAGCTTTGTTCAGTGTCTGCCTAGCACGCTGCGGGCAGTTTGGGTCCGCTGTAGGGTGGGTCCCGTCACTGGATCTGCAGTGTGGGGTGCATGGATGTGACGGGGTGGGGTTGTTAGTCCCGCACGTCGCGCAAATGACCACCTGCGGCGTAGGACAGTAATCAGCCCAATGGCCAAGCTTGTGACATATCTTGCAGACCAGTTGGTGGGGTCGATGGGGGTAGCAGCGGAGTTCTGCACCATAGAAACGCACGTAGTGAGGCACTTTAAGTCCTTCAAATGTTACCAACGCAACGTTCGTTTGACCCATCATTCGTGCTTGAAGTATTTGAGTTCCAGGAGCCAAAAGCTCATCCACTAGCTTGGAAGACGGTGTCTCGGGCAAAAGACCAGGAATGCACCTTGCATGAGTTGTCTGGGGCCGCAAAATATGTTGTGATGGGATAGACCCGCTGACCAAGGTTCAGCTCGCTCACCTTGTACAATGCGTCGGCTACGTGTGACTGGTGTGTGCTGATGATTGCCAAGTTCTGCTGAGGTCGCAGTCGGAATATGATGTCCTGACGATCGTCGATGGTCAAGCTGGCTGCACTCCATAGAGCACTGGTGAGTTCTGGGCACGTCCACTTATCGAGGCAAAGTCCTCCGTGAGGTCGCAGAATTATCTTTTCATCGTGCAAAGGAAGTTGAGGAAGGTTCTGATTCCGACTGCGCTTGCGTACGGTAGGCTGGGAGGTGTCCAGAATGCCCAAGATGTTCTCGGAGGGTTGCGTCTTAGCGTGCGTTTGACGGATGCATCGCTTATGTTTGACTGTCTTCCAACAGCCACCTGTGTCGTCGTCAGTTTTGTCGTCGTAGATGTTTGGGGTAGCATCTTCCTCCATCCTTTCCCCGGTCGGAGTGTCTACCTCTCGTTGTTGGAAGGGAAAATTGGCGACGATGGGATCGGCGGCCACTCCCGCGGTATCCACCTCAGGCGTCTTCGTTGTTGTCGAGGAACGCGCGGCATTCTTCGTCGCCGATTGCGTCTTCTGGTCGTTGGAAAATGACGTTGCGGTAGATAAATGCTCCATCGAAACAGAGCGGTAAATTGGCCGAAGGCCCTTTGCACACCCATTTAGAACATGGGCCTCGGAAGAGCTGGTCGCTTGGCGTTCTTGGTTCATGGTGTAGAAAACACGCCAAGGCAGCTATGGCCCCGGCAGGGGCAGCAACGTTTGAACTGCTTCAGAGCGTAGGGGCGTGGGGAGCGGCAAAAAAGTCTCGGGAGGAAAAGGCGGTCGGTGGGAAATGGCGAGAAAGCCGCTTCCCATATGACTCCCGGCGAAAGCGGCCCGGGCAAGGGCGGTCAAGGGCGGTCGGTGAAGGTCACGGAGTCTCGGTGGTTTCAGAGCGCGCCGACGACACGTCCGTTCACTTCGGCCGACTGATTGGAACTCCTGCAGAGGTAACAGGTAATGTTAACCTTTAAGCATGCAATGCCATTATCAGATTTAACTTGGAGTATGCATCCATTGTATGGGATCCGCACACTAGAACAGATATACAGTGTTTAGAACGACTGCAAAGGAAATCAGTCAGATTTATATTTAATAAATACAAAAGGATAGATTCTCCAACTAAACTCACCATTGCGCATAACATCCCCACATTAGCTGTACATAGAAAAATCAGTGGACTAAAATGCTTGCGTAATATTTTGTCTGGAAAAATAAATATATCTGTACCTTCATATTCAAAGTCCATTACAAACAACACGTAGCACTCACAAACACTCCCTACAACCAATTTTTACCAAAACAGAGGCATTTAAACCTGAATTTGCTTGTGAGGCTGATAGCTTTGACGAAGCCCTTGAACTGCATTTGTTGCGTTAAATATCGACCCAGTGGAACTGTTGTATTATTTGTCATGTGAGTACTGTTGTAAATTATGTGCTGTTGTTCTTTTTATTCTGTGTGTGTCTTAAATATCGTCCTAGTGAAACTGCTGTATTATTTTGTCGTGTGAATATTGTTGAAAATTATTTATATGCTGTTCTCCTTTCCCATTTTCTTGTAGTTGCGCTCCTGCTTGGGCCACATTGGCCTGCAGTATTGGAAAATAAAGAAGAAAAACATTGTAGTCAAGTTGGCCATTTCTCAATTTGCGCATGGAGACATAATGTGTACTTTTAATTTGAACAAACCAGATTTTTATGTAAAAGCTTTGGGTCATGCTTGTTCACAAACAAGCCTTGCCTTTTTCGGAGCTTGTTTTGAAAGTTGACCTGAGCACCCACGCTACATTTTTCAATTCCAGCGTCAAAGCAGCGAGAACGACAGCGAACCTTCTCCACTGCTTCAAGTGGCAGTTCCAAGGCCGCCTCTCCTGTGCCTTCACCTGCACCATCGCAGGGCGATTTATCCACTTCCCAGCTTCTGCCTGGTAATGTTCCTATTTTGATACTTTCCTTCTTCTACGTTCAACCTATGATTTCCCTTAGTTGCTCAGTGAATGGTGTTCTTTTAAACTTGGTTCTTCTAAACTTCGAAAAGCCTGAGTAATTTTTTGATCCCACGTCTTGGTGTTAGCTTCAAACAGAGGCGTTGGTTGTTGTATATCCACCATTCTGGAGCCAAAGCATCCCAGCGCTGGGGGCCGCCGTCGATGTAGTTAGGAGGACTCCCCCACCTAAAACGGCACTGCTGAAGGTCACTGCAGCAGAAGCGCCAGGCACTTATCACTCCTCGAACTGCGTGCGAATAGGCACGTTCCACAAACACTGACAGGCGGTGCAGTGGTGCCTTTCAGGTTAGGAACGAGCCGCTTGCAAGATACCATGCGCTGATTGCCACGGAGTGTATATTGGTGAAATAGGGAAGTTCTCCAGGTGCCTCAAGGACCATAAACGTGACATACGAAATAAGGCGCACGACGAACACCATTGCCGAGCATGCGCAGGAACATAGTCACAAAATTGACTGGGACAGTGCCACTGTTGTTGCCAAAGAAAGGAACGCATCATCCTGGCGGCTGCTAGAATCACTAATTATTCAATCGACACCAGCTATGATGAACCGGACACCAGGGACTAGGCAGTTACATCACGTGGTGGCTACATAAGTGACGACGATTTCCTGTCCAACTCGGTGAACAGGGAAACCCGTACGCGGTTCCGAAACGTTGGATTATACATCAGACTTGGTCAGTGACCGTGATCTCCTTCATTTCCATGCCTGACCAGACGAACTTTCGTCGGACCCTTGATTGTGGAATTACTATTGCGGTTTTCATTTCCACTGGAGTCGCACCAGCGTCCAAAATAAAGTTTAGAAGAGATAGCAATACACGTTTAATTGCGTCAAAATTCCTCTGAAGTTCACTGACAGAGATTTTGTCAAAGCCTGGCGATTTAGTCACCTTAAGTTTAAAAACAATGGACCTCAATTCATCAAGGAAGAGTAAGGGAAGATGTGCTGAATCTAGCAAGCTACCTGTTAAAGTGCACAGATTGCCGCTGTTTTCTCAATCCTGAGATTCTTGAAAAGGACTGATTAAATAAGTTTGCCACAGTTTCATCATTGGCAGAAAAATAAGGTGAAAGGCACTGCTTAGGCAATGAAATGTTGCCTCCTCTAAGACTGTTAAGGGGTCACGTTTTCTTCATGTCGCATCGGGCTTCTTGAAATTTCTTCCTAAAGTGAGTGTGTTTCACAAATCTAATCATTGCATTTACCTTGTTTCTGGCACATTTATATTCGAAGCGCGTGTCATCGCAGTTTGGCGAGTGCTTGGCCTTGGTCCACAGCAAGTCTTTTTACCTTTATAGTGGTTAATATTTCGCTGGTCATCCATTTCTGGTTCAGGTTATGTTGCCTAATTTTGACACAACGTGTTGTCGCCTGCCTAAAAGTATCAAACAGAGCTACAAATTCACTATACATATTTCCCGGTGACATTTTTACAATTGCTACTAGGTACAGCGGGGTGTGGCGTTTCTCGCAGTACTCGGAAGTTTCTGCGAAAGCGCGAGTCAGAGTGGATGCAAGAGGAAATATCTGGGGGCCTGTGGTCCTTGTATATGTGACTCTGCCTAGGCACAACGGCATTGCGGAGTGCAGTCGAGTTTGTTTAGGCTCTGCCGCTGGCTGTTGGCCCGGTGAGGCAGTGGGCACGGACGCCCCGTTTGGTGATCACTGTGTCTGGAGGGGCAAGGTTCTGACTGGTGTTGTCTAAGTCGCGGGTCGCTTTTCTCGTCACGACGATAGATCGGATTTTTACAAACACTGCTGCAGGAGGGCACATGTAACCGGAAAATGGAGGCCTCAGGAGAGCACCTGAGGTTATAATAAAGCAGGTGGCATGGGATCTCCAGGGCACCCAAGGGGTACTGGAGGGATCAAAGCTGGAAGCAGGGCGACCCGTGGGTTGGGGCTGCGGAGGCCAAAGCGTGCCAGGGAGTGTTCGCTTAAAAAATTGGCTGTCCAGCGGACAGACAATCTTGTACACCCTTGGCACACTGGCCCCTGTATCCAGCTCCATGGAAATGGGGTGCCTGCAGGTTTTGACGGTCGGCATGTACGGCAGCACAGACGACTGTACAAAGCCTGTGTGCCACATGTCGAAAATCAGCAGGTCCTCAACCACGACGTGAAACCTGGCCACGGAAGAACTCGAGCGCTTCCGCATGCCCCTGCCGCGTACCCTTGCAAAGGGTACCCTGGCCACGGGCTTGTGTCGTACCTAGGCTTGAACCAGGCTGCTGCTGTTTGCTGTTCGTCATCCCTCTTCCGCATACCCGTGCCCGGTGCCCAGTTTTCCCGCGCCTGAAGCATTGTGCTTGAGAGAACTGACACTGTGAGGGGGAGTGGGCACCACCACAGCGACCACAGGTACTGCCCTTTGTCACCAACTTGTTGACCGCCACTTGCACCAACGGTGAGCCAGTCGCACGAGCAGTCTCGCCGGCATCCTTGATGGCAGCTTCCATTGCCAGCGCTGGCTTCATGGCGTCGTCCAGCAAGGGGTTGGGAAGCTCCAGGAGTTGTGTCTGCATGGCGGTGTTGTTGATGCCGCAGACGAAATGGTCCTGGAGCAGTGAGTCCAGTTGGTCCCCGAAAACGGAGGCACTCCCTAACCCTCATAGCGCAGCAACGAACTGCCCAAGGGTCTCTCCTTCCCGGCGACTCCAGTTGTTGAAGCAGAAACACACCATTAGTGTGGACGGTGCCGGTATGAAATGCGAACTCAGTATCGCGAGCAGCTCACCCAGAGTCTTAACATGCGGCGTGGCTGGCTTGAAGGTCGAGCAGGAGACTGAAGATGCAGGTCCAGCAACTGACCAGGAAAATGTCCCGCTGTTTGGCCTCGGCTGTGCCGTTTGCCCAGAAGAACACACGGACTTGCTCCTCATAAATTGGCCAGGTGGACCTATCTCCCTCGAACGGCTCGAGCCTTACGTACAGCGGCATGGCGGCAGCAACGGGGCGGTGTTTCGCCGCTCGCGGCGGCGTGGCACGCTTCGTGGGTCCTCATCACCTAGTGTCGCAATCCACCTGGGTTCGTGAACGAGGGAGGGCTCGAGGCACCCTCCGTTAAACGGGCACTCCGCAGCGTGGTGGTGTTGAATGATGACTGACTGACCGCCGAGCAGCTGTGCTCGTCCGTGTTTATTGGGTGCAGTGAGCAATGTTGCCTACCGAGCCTGGCGGGCCAACGAAGATTATGCCCGAGGGGGCGTCACATGCTTGTTACAAGAAAGTGTTTAATGAACCTTTACAAGAGCCTCATTCAATTGCGACTGGGTTATGGTGCTGTAATATATCGCTCAGCTGCCCTGAGCACGCTAAAGATGCTAGATCCCATTCACCATCTAGGTATCCGCCTGGGCAACTGCGCCTTCTGAACAATCCCTATTGAAAGTTTATACGTAGAATCAAATGAATGGTCACTACATCTGCAGAGATCATACATCAGCTTGACATACTTCATCAAAGTGCACTCTAATCATGAAAATTCGTGTTCTAAAACCGTTAACGATATGACATATACTACACTTTTCCATAATCGACCCTCTGTGAGACAGCCTTTTTCACTGTGTGTGAGGGAACTTAGCATTGAAACGAATGTCGCACTTCTTAAACATCGCCTAATGTGTCCAGCTAAGCTGCTGCCCCCTTGGGAGTGGCAGCTGATGGAATGTGGTATATCTTTTGTAAAAGTTACAAAGTGCGCACCAGAGCTCAAAATTGGGATGCATTTCCATGAACTTCACTTGAAGTAATCTTGCTCTGAACTCTATACCAACGCATCAAAGTGGCATGCTGGTGTGTCTTACGCAGCTATTGGTTCCTCTTCCTCGAATCAGATGTATTGAACCCTCACACAAGTATCTTTAGTGCAGAAGCCTATGCATACTGTCTGCGGTTAAACATATAAAGAAATTAAAAGTAATTGTAAAAGCAATAATGCCCTTAAGAAAACACAAGAATCCTGATTTCATTGAGCTTCTCTCATACTTGTGCAATATTTAGTCATCCCATAGACATGTGACAATATGCTGGGTTCCTGGTTATAGATGCGTCAAGGGTAATGTGCTGGCAGACCAAATGGCCACAACAATTGCTTCGCAAGCTATTAATCCTACTGCTGCTATTCCTGCCACATATCTCGAGCCTTTTTTTTTGCAACAGAAATTGCGAAGCCAATGGCAACGCTTCAGGGACACCGAAACAAACAATAAGCTTCACATGATTAAGCCACAGTTTCTGGCCCTCTACTACAAAAACATGACGAACTGATGTTCTATTCTGTCGTCACAGAATGGTACTCGCAATTTTCTGTTGACTGGTAAGGAAACTCCAACCTGTGGTAGGTGTGGTAAAAGGCTCATTGTCCTCCACATCCTCGTGGAGTGTTCGAAAGCCAAAAGAGAGAGAAACATTTTCCTCTAGCCTAACGCTCTTGAGTCCCTCTCCATCCCGCTATGTTTCTTGGTGAAGAACCGCGTTTTAACACCAAAGCTGTCCGATGTTGTGGCCTTGCATGTTACTTGCCCAATAATTTTGTAGCACATCCTCTCTCCAGAGTATGCAGCTGTGATAGTAGTTCTTGTATAGTGCATACCTTCAGTCGCTTGCGTTTCAAGGCTCTGTTAAGGCAGTAGTGCTTCTTGAAAATTTTTGCCTGTGGCATTTTTAGTATATCTTCATTTTTTCACAATGTATCTTTCATGTCCTTAGCAGACGTCATAGTAATTGCCTTAATTTTATTACGTGTAGGTTTACACACTTTACAGCAACCATCTTTTAGGCCCCTTTACAGCCCCGTTACATCCACTGCTTGCAATTCCTCGTTTAACTTCGAACTCATAAACACTGACCTGGAGCTCTTTGATTATTCCTGGCCCTAGTGCCGCAAAACACTACATTCATAGTCATCAAGGACCACCACTCTCATGAACCATTTGAAGCGGCACGAAACTTTGTATGCTGAATTTCAAGCTTCAAAGGTGGATGCCAGTCAACGAAGCGTCACCGACATGTTGAAAAGAAAAGAAGCATTACCTGATTAGAAACAGGAGGCTCTGGACTTAAAGATTGCTAGAATAATAGCACTCGACTTGCTGTCATACGTGATTTACAAAAGTCGTGGTTTTATGGGCCTTTTGAATGAGGCAGTCTCTCATTATCGGCCACCATCAGGAACCATGCTGTCTCGTACGTTGGTGCCAAAGTTGTGCGATGACACCAGAGAGAGGGTTCATCTGGAGCTACACAATATGTTCAATGATGACGTGGCATTGCTTGCATTGACCTCTGACATTTGGACATCACCAGCAAATGACAGTTACGTCAGCCTGGCGTGCCACTTCCTGGACACGCAGTTCAAGCTGACCCTGTGCAACCTGAGCACTAGACACTTTCCGGAAAAGCATGCAGCAAGTAGAATCACTTTGGTCCTTGAAGAGCTTCTTGCTGAATGGGAAATCCCAGAGGGCATATTTCCTATTTATGTTGTGACAGATGACGCACGCAACATCAGGTCAGCCACTAATGCTCTTCTTTGGTTTGAAAAAACTTGTTTTGCGCACACCTTGCAGCTGGCTATCAGTGATTTCAAGGAAATGACTCCAGGCTTTTCTGTGCTTTGTAAAAAAAGCAAGAGGCATTGTTGGACATTACAAGCACAGTCTGAAGGCACATGAAAGCCTCAAATGTTGTCCCCCCCCCCCAAAATAATAAATAAACTAAACAAGCCGTCTCTTCAAGTTGTGCAATATGTCTAAACGAGGTGGAATAGCGAAATTTCAATGTTTTGCAGGCTTGTAAAGCTGAGGGAGGCAATAACGATCAACCTTGCTTCTGACGATGAGTGCATTGCAAGCTCAATTGAAGGCCTTACTCGCGTTATTGAGGTTCCTGGGGTCTACGGTTCCTGCCCCCTACCGCTCTATAGTCTACGTGCTTTGTTCGTGCTCGTCTATCTTTCTCTCTATCTACCCTTTCCACTCTCTTTCTCTTTTTATCTCCCCTACCTCTTCCCCCCATGCAGGGTAGCCAACCGGAACTATCTCTGGTTAACCTCCCTGCCTTTCTCTGTATTTTTTCTCTCTCTCTTGAAAGCTCAGGAGGGGGGAACTTTGGGCCAGTTGGTCTGACATGTTTAGGGGGGGGGGGGGGGGGGAACGCGGCCCTTGAAAACCGAAAAAATCGCGAAAAAGTCATTTTTGAAAAACCATATTTCTGGGTTGTATGTCTCATAAACTACCTGTTCCGTAATTATCAGCACCTAATTAAACCGTAAAGTACCAAAAATAACACTACTTTTGAGGCCACCGCGGCCCAAAAAACACGCGCAAATGCCGAAATGAAGTCAAACTTCGCGCGCGTGCCATTCCCGGCCCATGCAGCCTGCCTGCGCCATCTTGGTGTCGTTTTGACGGTGGATTCTTTGTCTCTATTTTGCCGCCTTGCAAAATGGCATCGTCGGAGCGGTTGAGGCGCTATTGGCGTTTTCCCGCGATGTGATGCGAAGCGCTGATTTTCCGGAGCAGCACGTTCAGATCTCGTGGGCTAAAGCGCGCCTGCCATTATCTGCTGCGCGGGCGGCGGCGGCTGCTCCCTTTGATGCCGCGCTCGCGTCGTTGTTCCCCCTTGCTCCCTCCGCCTCAACATGAGCTTATGCGCTGCTCATCGCCTTGCGCTATCTTTTAGATTATTTGCTCAGCTTTTTTTTTTTTTTTTTTTTTTTTCTCCTTCTTCGCGGCATGCGATGCCGGCAAAGCCCAAGACGGTGCAGATGTTCGGTGCACGGGAGCGCGATATGCGTCTTGTAGGAGCATCGAACTTCCGATCTCCCGCAGCGAGTGCCGACTGCGTAGACGCTTTTCAGCGGCGAAACTGTGCTTTTGGCTGTCGCCAGTCGAAAATCCGACACACTGAGTGTGCCTGGAGCCGCAAGAGCTAATTAGAAGTTCCGCAGAAGCTTTCTAATAAAAAAACACGTGTTCAACTTTAGGGCTTGTTTTCTCAGAATGGATTTTTTCGCTAATAGTGGTGCTGGGGAAGGCGATATCTCAAGAACCACTCTTCAGATTTGTATGCCGTTTTTTTAATTCTGTTCCTGAATGACTTTGCCAGGGGGTAACAGGCTTCTTTTTTTTAAAGCTGTTGCAGTTAAATTATAATAAGCAAATAATTTTGATGAATGTGGTTATTACTGGCTACATCAAATTCAAAGTTGTCTTAAAATTTTTTGGAGGGGAAATTAAAGAAAAGGGCTATCTGGGATATCTATCAAGGGATCATCACAGTGAATTCAGCTTCCTATGATGTCCTGGCATTTCTCCAGGCTCTTCCTCAGGCATATACATGAATCACCTAGTTAGACCTCAATAACTCTGGAACTAATAAACATATCTTCATGAAACTTCGCAGTTCCTCATAGTTCGATGGTGTGAACGTTCCCTGAAAGTTTCATCTGGATATCTTAAAAAATAAGAAAGTTAGGTCTCCAGGGTAGCCTCCCCCCTTAAAGAGGAAAAGAACCGCGACTCGTGCTGCCCACATCTTCTGTCTTACGTGCCATCTGAAGTTGCGGTTCTTTTCCTCTTTCAACCTGAACTACCTCTGGTTAACCTCCCAACCTTTCTCTGTATTCTTTTCTCTCTCTTGAAAGCTCAGGAGGGGGAAACATTGGGCCAATTGGTCTGACATGTTTAAAGAGGAAAAGAACCGCGACTTCAGATGGTACGTAAGACGAAGATGTGGAAGATCTTGTACCACTCATCCTGTCTACGTCTTCTGTCTTATGTCCCGTCTGAAGTCGCAGTTCTTTTCCTCTTTGAACATGTCAGACCAACTGGCCCAAAGTTTCCCCCTCCAGTTGGTTTGACATGTTTGAAGAGAAATAGAACCACGACTTCAGAGGGGAGGTAAGATTAAGATGTGGAAGATCTTGTACCACTCGTCCTGTCCACATCTTCTGTCTTACGTCCCGTCTGAAGTTGCGGTTCTTTTCCTCTTTCAACCGGAACTACCTCTGGTTAACCTCCCTGCCTTTCTCTGTATTCTTTTCTCTCTCTCTCTCTTCAAAACTCAGGAGGGGGAACTTTGGGCCAGTTGGTCTGACATGTTTAAAGAGGAAAAGAACCGCGACTTCAGATGGGACGTAAGATGAAGATGTGGAAGATGTTGTACCACTCGACCTGTCTACATCTTCGTCTTACGTCCTGTCTGAAGTCGCGGTTCTTTTCTCTTTACACATTGAAAGCTCTTCAGCAACAGAATGGAGAGAAATTAATGAGTATGTTGCTGCTTTCAGTTGAACTATCAGCTCCAACTACAGTTGAAGCTCATAGCTACCCAACACTTTCAGCTATCATACCAGTCCTTTAATGCTTGCTCACACACCTGAGCAATGCTATGACTAAGCAGTTTGCAACATCTGTATTTTCTGCTAATCTCACCATGTGCCTGAAAACAAGATTTCCTGACTACAAACTTGATAAAGCAGCAAGCTTGGCAATATTCTTGGACCCTCCTTTCAAGTTTGTAGTATACCAAGATGGTACAACAATGTGCAGCTGGCTCTGAAACCTAGTAGTTGAAGGTGCTCAAGAGAATTCTGATGCAGAAAAGAGCACACAGGTATCCCATGTGTTTATGGCCCAGGAAAAGATGCAATCCACCTCAGCATTGTGAAAGAATTTTGACACCCTTTTAAGCCAGCAATAGCATTTACAGCCACATACAGAAGTAGAAAGGTGCTTGCATGATGTGGCTCTGCATGATGTGGCTTTCTTTATCGATTTATTTAAGACAATGAACAGATTGTCTTAGGGGACACGGCTAAAGGCAAAACATTTGACTGACTAGGCCGTGCCTAGTCTATTCTATATGAATTCTATATGAATTCTATACGATTCTAAATGAGCACCTACCAGAAAAGTGAGGAAAGTATTTTCAATAACTGTTTGTCGCATTGGTAAACAGGCACAATCAGTGGTGTCACCCTTCGAAGATTGAGCTTATTGTAATCCAAGCAGGTGCAGACAGTTTTTTAGCACTTATGGCTTGCATCAAGTGAGTGACTCATAATTGATGGGCTCTCTACCCCACTGTGATCATATGTATTTTCCAGGTGGAGGTGCAGCACAAAGCCGGTCTATCCTTCAAGAGGTCTTGCGGAAACGCAGAGGCGAAAATGCCTTTGACATCAACAACATTGTGATTCCCTACAGCATCGCCTCAGCTACACGAGTGGAAAGGCTGCCTTACAAGGAGATCCTCACACCAAAGTCAGTCCCCCCACATGCACTCCTGAGATAATGCAGTGGCAATAAGTAATGATAACCCTGCACTCACGAAGAGTCAAGTATTTCATGATAAAGTTTAAATCCACCTCGCTGTTACTTGATGTGCATCAGCCATAATGCTATGCCCTTTCCTTTTCATGTAAGAATTGTCTTTTTTGCATTGTGTTTGTCAGTGTTAGTGCTTAATGTTCCCTTTTTCTACATACAGTAGAACCTCGTTGGTACAATTCTGTTTAGTACGATTTTCCAGCACTGACGTTTGCAATTGATAACTGCCCCGCCCCAAAAAAAAAGAAAAAGAGAGAGAGAAATGACCTAATACAGTTGTTCTTTTCTTTTAACTGTTAATATGTTCCCAGAAAACATGAACTTTTGGTGCCATAGTTCATTACATTGACGAACCATGATCGTTTCCGGCCACTAGATGCCATGTGAACAAGAAAAGGTGCCAGTTGCGTGCGATGGAGAATAGCAGCCACTCGCCACAACAATATTGGCAGCTTTCCTGCAGTACTTTCCCACTTAGTTCACATGAAAATGCTAGCACGCATTTAGTTTCCTCTTCTGGTCCCAGCAAATTGTGCAGGTTTCATTCAAAGCTATCGCTGCCGACCCTATTGCGATAATCATCTTCACTTGTCTGACAACTCTGTGTATGGCAGCGCAGGTGGCATAGTGTCGTTGGAAGTGTATGGCCCGCTCTTAAACGGTCCTGAACCACCCCTCGAGTGTGGTGTTGGGGGTGGGGGAACGCTGTATGCGGATAGCATACGCTGCTGTGAATATCTCAGCCAAATTTTGCAGTTATGTGCGGCACGTGGAGCTCACAAGCCCGATTCTAACATGCCCCCAAATCAAATGTGTGTCCATTTTCTTAGTGTCCAAAGCATAAAATTAATTTAAAAATAACATTAAAGGTCCTAGACAAAGTATAAATCTAACACAGACTCTAATTTTTAAAAAGGCGGCTGGTTTCCTAAGTCAGCTTTGCTGCACAGTTTTTCAAGTCAACTTCATCGTAATACAGCTGTGTTATCTAGTAAAACATAAGAACATTTGAACATTGTGGAGAGGGTTTTGGTTTCGTATCCATTTGTGTGACGCAGCCGGTTCTCAGCTCAATTTTAAGAAAGGGCGCAAGTTAGAATCTGGTAAAGCGTAATCACACATTGTGAGCCATTGTTATTACTTAAAAATCTTACTAGGGCATGCCGTAAATAGGCATTTTTGGCGGTGAATGACTTGTTCAGTGCATTCACTGTCCACAAAGTTACGCTGATACATGCTGCCACTAGTCGCTATTGGGGTCTCCCTAGGGGTCAGGTACGTGCACGCCAACTGGTCAAGTTCGAATTATCTGGCAAAGACCAATTTTAGGATAGAACTAACAAAAGTTTGAGCCCATAGAGAAGAATAGGAGCTTGCTGGGACTCTTGGTTGGGGTCAAATTAACCGTAAAATCGAATTAGCCGGAGTCGAATTAAGGGGAGACTACTGTGTTCTGAATCGGCTTTCATGATAGGCAATGTGCGAAAGTCCATAAGCAGGCTTTTCCACAAAACTAACTTGCCCGAGCCTAGATGGCCCTGTTCGTGCTAGTAAAACTGTTAACTCTGAGAAACGTTTTGAAACCTTGGGTGTTAAGGGAAATGGACGGTGGCAAGAATAATGTCTCTGACTCTCATGTCGACACTTCTATTACAATTTTAGCCCAAGGTGCACCATTTTTTGTTGCTTTCAAAGAAGGGTTGTGGAGAAGAGCACTTGCAATTGTTGCATATTATCTATTAAGGCCTGAAAGTGGCACGATGTCGCCATCCTATGCAATTACTTGTTCTGCCACCACTTTGTGATAACAACGGCAGTGACACTGGCTCTGATGTAGGCTGTGGCCAACACTGCAAACAAGGTTCCGATTTCATGTTTAATCATAATAAGGAGGCAATTTTTTTATTACTCTTTGGGAAAAAAAAAAGAGGGGTGCGCATTATAATTGGGTATACCAATACGGTAACCTTTCATCACAAGCTGCAATTGCTGCTTCAAAATCTGCCAAAGTCGGGTTCCCCGCAGGGGCGTCTGCGTCAGCAGGCGTTTGGTGTGTTGCGACACCACGTACCCGAGCACACGAGGGTTGGACCCTCCCGCGTGTAGCCGTGCGCGGCTTAGCCGTGTCTAGAAAAAGGGGGATCCTGGAGGTTGAGCCGATGCCGGGTGTTTGGACCTTTAAGGCCCCCCGGCGGAGGCAACACGCCTCTTTGGCCTCTGCTTCACATAGACGGCACCTCCAGACTGACCCACTTGGAGGAAATCGGCAGTCGCCTTTTCCTGTCTCTCTCTTCCTACAACCTTCGTCTTTCCCTTACTTTTCACCTTTCCTGTCTCCTTCTCTCTTCTATTTACTTCCCTCTTCTTGGCGGCAAGGGTTAACCCTGTGTGGCTATCCAACCTTGGGTACACCATATTTGGTTATAGTGGCGGCGTACAACTGGCGTCGTGCACTTGCATGCAAGCTCTGCCGCGTAGCCTTGTTGGGCTCTGTGGTGGGCGGTCGGCACTGTTGCCAAATTTTTATATATTTTCATGGAAACTTCTTTCCCCAAACTTCCTGATCGCCCTCAGAAACGAGGGTGCACCGAAGATGTATTTCAGTTTTTCGGACACCAAATCCAGAATTTTCCCCGGTTCCATGTTATTCACTCTGAAAAGCCAAACAAAGCAGTGCGAAACATTTCACCATTCCTTGTGTCAAAGTCCTTGACTGATGTTTTTGGTCCAGGTTACAAGGTGTCCAGGATGGCAAGCGGTGACCTACTCTTGGAGCTCCGCGATTTGAAACAATATGAAAAACTACCGAAACTAGTGTTATTTGGGGAGACCCACATAACAGTAACCCTGCACCGTACAATGAACACCACCCGCGGTGTTGTGTCAGATGATGATTTGCTTGAGCTGACTGAAGCGGAACTCCTGGAGGGCTTCAGCGAACAAAATGTGATCAATGTCAGAAGAATTATGATGAGGCGAGATGGTAAAGAGATTCAGACGAAGCACCTAATAATCACCTTTGGTTCAAGTGTCCTGCCCGAGTCAATCGAGGCCAGGTATATCAAGCTTCATGTTAGGCCGTACGTTCCAAATCCGCCTCGATGTTTCAAATGCCAGCGTTTCGGCCACAGTTCGCAGAGCTGTCGGGGCCGCCAAACATGTGCGAAATGCAGTGCCCATGAACACACCACTGAAACTTGCGAGAACTCTCTCCACTGTGTAAACTGTGATGGGGAGCACGCTGCGTACTCGCGGTCGTGCTCATCCTGGAAGAAAGAGAAAGCAATCGTAACGATCAAAGTAAAAGAAAATATCTCATTCAAGGAGGCACGCAGCCGGGTAGCGTACCTGCCAAAGAAAAGCTTTGCCGAAGTGGCGCGTCAGGGGCCAGCGTCACAACCGCCTCCGGCGGCTGTCTGACCCACAAGCAGTGAGTCGGCAGCTACGCCATCTGCCCCCGCGGCGGTTGCAGCTACCGCTGCTCTGCCAACCCAGCAGACCGGGCCATCGATCCCGAAGGTGGGCGCAGCCGAGGCTGCCCCAACCTCCGTGGCCCCTTCCAAACGCCTAAGGAGCGCCGAGACTCGCTCAAACGCTTCAGAAAGGACAAAACCCCTATTACAGGGCCTCGAAAGGGCTCTGTAATCTAAGACATCCCTTCCGTTTCCGTAAACACAGCACCAATTTACTTTAAATATGGACACACAAATTATTCAATGGAACGTCAGAAGTCTTCTTAAAAACCTTGATGACGTACAAGAACTCATCCACAAACACAACCCAAAAGTGCTGTGTTTACAGGAAACACACTTAAAATCAAAACACACAAACTTCCTCCGACAATACACCATTTTCCGCAAGGACCGTGATGAGGCTAACCCCTCGTCAGGCGGTGTAGCAATCCTTGCAGGCAAGTCTGTAGCTTGTCGCCAGGTAGCCTTACAGACGCCCCTCGAGGCCGTGTCAATTAGAGGGATTATTTTCAACAAGTTGGTAACCGTCTGTTGCATTTATATACCTCCAAGCTATCGCCTCCAAAAGACCGATCTCTATAACCTGATAAATCAGCTCCCGGAACCCTACGTACTTGTGGGTGATTTTAACACCCACAACACGTTGTGGGGAGGCGCGCGATGCGACGCAAGGGGCCACCTTATTGAAAATTTTATTCTGAACTCTAGTGCCTGCCTATTTAATAAGAAGGAACCCACATATTACAGCCTTCAACACAATTCATATTCATCCATAGACCTAGCAATAGGCTCTGCTTCCCTTCTGCCTCATGTTGAATGGATTGTGATAAAGAATCCTTTTGGAAGTAACCACTTCCCTATAACTTTAAAATCACTAACGCAGCATGACAACACTCCCCGGTTTCCCATTTGGAAATCAGCATCGGCTGACTGGGAGCATTTTAAAGAACCTACTCATTTACCACTCAGTTTTATAAACAATTTTAGTATAGACGAAACTGTCGCATATTTTACTGCTTTTAGTATTGATGCTGCAGAAAAGTTTATTCCGCAAACAAATGGTGGTTTACCTAAAAGATGTGTTCCATGGTGGAATGATGAATGTAGAAATGCCCGAAAGAGGCAGAATAAGGCATGGGGAATATTGCGTAGGTCGCCGAATGCAGAAAATATTATCGAATTTAAACACATAAAGTCATGGGGAAGGCGCATACGGCGTCAGGCGAAGAGAGAAAGCTGGGTGAGATTCCTCTCAGGTATCAGTTCTTACACACAGGAGGCGAAAGTTTGGAATGGCATAAGGAAGCTAAAAGGGCAGCAAATAAATCCGTTGCCTTTGGTGAACGATCAAGTAAATAACTTAGAAGAGCAGGCAGACACCCTAGGGGAGCACTTTGAGCGTGTGTCGAGCTCAATCCATTATTCCCAATCCTTCCTTAAATATAGAGAAATAGAGGAACGTAAGCCAATCATCAGAAAATGCAGACAGAATGAACCGTATAACCGACCTTTTAGTATTGCCGAGTTGAGAGCTGCCTTGAACACATGCAAAAGCTCTGCGCTGGGACCTGACAGAGTCATGTATGACATAATCAGAAACCTACATACTGACACACAAGTTACACTAATCACACTTTTTAACACAATTTGGGCTACGGGATACCTCCCATCCAAATGGAAGGAAGCGACCGTAGTTCCCGTTCTGAAGCTGGGAAAAGACCCTTCCTTGTTGGCAAGTTACCGTCCGATAGTTCTAACAAATTGTCTGTGTAAGCTTTTTGAAAAAATGATAAATCGCAGACTTATACATTTCCTTCAGCTCAACAATATGCTCGATCCTTATCAGTGTGGCTTCCGAGAAGGACGGTCGACAACCGATCATCTTGTGCGCATAGAAGGAAATATTCGCGATGCATTTATACATAAACAGTTTTTCCTATCGATATTCCTTGACATGGAGAAAGCGTATGACACGGCATGGCGTTAGAGAGAGAGAGAGAGACGGGATCTTGCGAGACCTCTCGGAAATGGGCATCCGTGGAAATATGCTGAACACAATTGAAAGCTATTTGTCAAATCGTACCTTCCGAGTAAAAGTCGGTAATGCCCTGTCACGTCCTTTTACGCTGGAAACTCGTGTGCCCCAGGGAGGCGTGCTCAGCTGCACTCTCTTTATCGTTAAGATGAATACACTTCGTTCTTCACTGCCCCCAGCCATTTTTTATTCCGTCTACGTAGACGATACACAGTTAGGTTTCAAATCCTGCAACCTTACAGTGTGTGAAAGACAGGTACAGCAGGGCTTAAGGGGGGACGCGGGTTTTAAATCGCGAAAAATGGCCAAAAAATTGATTTTTTGAAAATCACATTTTCAGTTTCTATAACCCCTTTTCTATCTGATACCCAAATATCATCACTGTAAACCACTTAGAAGTGCTCTAAAAAATTCGTTTTATCAGCCAAGGTGGCGAAAAATCTCGCGGAAATCAAGAAAGAACAGCGTTTTTCACGTCACTATATCTCCGGAACGGCGCAACCGAGCGCCGCCATCTTGGTCTCGTTGGAAAGCGCATTTCTCCGTCTTCAAATTTGCCGCTTCAGCGATCTCCTCCATACAGAAACAAGCGCACAAAATGCAAATGATTGAAGGTCGTGCCGGAGTCTGCGATTGGCCGCGCCTGCCACGTGACTCCAGCGCGGTTCGCCATTGGTCCGGCGCTCGCGTCGTCTGCTCGGCTCTTTGCACCTCGCGAGTTTGACGTCTCCACTCGCCGTAATCTCGACGTGTCAAAACGGGCGCTACGCGGACATCGCAGTAGCGTGGCCGATCCCTGCACTTGTGGACGTTTCAGACTTGCGGCTAAGCATTCCGAGCATCGGCGACGTGGACTTCGCAACCAACATTCACGCTCGGAATCCTCGGACATGCGGCTAAGCCTTTCAGCACTCGGTGTTACGAATTCGTGACAAATACGTATCGCGCACGCTATCCTCGGAAACGCGGCTAAACATTTCGCGCATAGGGAGTCTCCGACTCGGCAATCATGCACATCGCGCGCGGACTTCTCGGACCGTCACCTAATCATTTTGTGCATCGGCGCCTCCGACTGCGCGAATAAGCGCATCGAGTGTCGACTCCTCGAGCCCGCGACTAGGCATTTCGCGCGACGGCACCTCGGACTGCCCGAATAAGCGCGTCGAGGGTCGACTCCTCGAGCCCGCGACTAGGCATTTCGCGCGTCGGTACCTCGGACTGCCCGAATATGCGCGTCGAGGGTCGACTCCTCGAGCTCGCGACTAGGCATTTCGCGCGTCGGTACCTCGGACTGCCCGAATAAGCGCGTCGAGGGTCGACTCCTCGAGCCCGCGACTAGGCATTTCGCGCGTCGGCACCTTGAACTGGGCGACTAAGCACATCGCGCGTCGGCACCTTGTATCTGCGGCTGTGCATTTCGCACATCGGCACTTCGGACTCGCAACCAAGCACATTGCGCGTTCACTCTATTATCATATTGTCACGACAGCTCGTAACAATATCTATCATACCACCCCTTCATAAAGAGAACCTCATCATGAGCTCTGTTCACTAGGCCCCTTGGGCTGGCACACACCTGGCTGCAGAAGTCATCGAGGCATCATTATACAAAAGTAAAATTCTGGAAAGCACCTAGCAGCTGCATATCTATCACTGGCTCTCTGATCCTAAGTTCCACAGCCACTGTCAGGTGAAGACTTGGAAGGCTACTTACACTCAGAGCCTTCATTCAGTAACATGGTCAATTATACCAAATGAAAAAATGCCTCACTGATTGTAATGGAAACTGCTATTAATCAGACAGCCTGCATGTACAACACTGGAACTATATTCATGCCCACACAGAGTTCTACACTTCAGTTTGAAACCCAGGCACCATGCTCTTTGAAGAGCATGGTGCCTAATAAAGTTTCTTCTGCTAGTTCAGTGGCCAGTGTACTATTATTTTGAGAGTGTGCAGTCATGCATTTAGTACGGCCATTCTTACAAAATATAGAGCTTCATAATGGTGCCATTTGTATTGCTGTAGATTCACTTCAGCAAAAGCTACATTTGTTTGAAACTTCAAATGCGTTTATTTCAGTTTGATGTTTTTGCACACTGTACTCCGCCTTACGGGTGTTTTTTCTAGGTTGTCTTTGGCCAAAAATGACAAGGGTGGTATCATTTTATTCGTATTGAAATGATCTAGGGGGTGATGCTATTTTTATTACTCTTGCACCGTCATGAAAATTATATTCAGGTATAGTACTCGCTGCTAATTAGAAAAAAATGTTCATAATAAATGCAAGATTGTTTTCTTGTCCGCAAAATGCTTCCAAATGAATAAAAATAGCATCACCCCCTACAGTAGGTCTTTAGCAATGGTGCCATGCATTTAGTTTTTGATTTAGCAAGACTGAATCATCAAAAAGCCCCGTAACGAGTTTGAAATTAATTTGACTTCGGACCTCAATATTTTTTGAACTGCTACAGATATCAAAAATCTAATTACAGATCTGAAATCAGCGCGAAAAATTACCCCAGACAGTGGAGTTTATGAAAGATTCACCCAAAAATAAGAAAAAAATTTTTAAGACCCACTTCCCCCCTTAAACAAGGTGTCCAAGTGGGCAGACCAAAATGGATTTAAAATCAACCCGCACAAAAGTTCTTGTGTTCTCTTCACAAGAACGAGAGGCTTGGTACCTGATCCCTGTGTAGAACTGGGTGGACAACAAATTCCTGTTAACAAAGAACACAAATTTCTAGGTGTTATCCTTGACTCCAGGCTTACCTTTATTTCACACATAAACGTCTTAAAGCAAAATGTCTAAAAACCATGAACTTACTTAAAGTTCTATCCCACACTACATGGGGTAGCGACAGGAGGTGCCTGTTGAATCTTTACAGGAGCCTAGTTAGATCACGGTTAGATTATGGTGCCGTAGTATATCACTCTGCTGCACCGAGTGCGCTAAAAATGTTAGACCCCGTTCATCATCTGGGTATCCGCCTGGCCACTGGCGCATTTAGAACAAGCCCGGTAGAAAGTCTATATGCAGAGTCACACGAGTGGTCACTAAATTTTCAGAGAACGTACATCAGCTTTACCTATTTTCTTAATATGTGCTCCAATAAAGAACATCCGTGTTTCAAAACTGTTAACGGCTTAACATGTCAAACAATTTTTCATAATAAACCCTCCATGAGACTTCCTTTCTCACTGCGTGCAAGAGAACTTAGCACGGAAATGGATGTCCCTGTTCTCGAACATCGACTAATGCCTCCGACTAAGCTATTACTGCCCTGGGAGTGGCAGGTGATAGACTGTGACGTATCCTTTCTAGAGGTCACAAAACACGCACCTGACATCGAAATCACTATGCATTTTAGTGAACTTCAATGGAAGTACAGCTGCTCCGAATTCTACACAGACGCGTCAAAATCACATGCTGGTGTATCTTATGCTGCTGTTGGTCCCTCTCTTTCTATATCTGACTTATTGAACCTGCAAACAAGTATCTTCACTGCAGAAGCTTATGCAGTGCTGTCTGCAGTAAGACATATACAGAAATAAAACTCGGCAGAGCAATTGTATGCACAGACTCGCTAAGTCTCGTAAAAGCATTAATTTCATTACAAAAGCTTAAAAATTCTGTTTTCATTGAACTTTACTCCCTCTTATGCAGTATCTATATATCACATATACATGTAATAATATGCTGGGTACCTGGCCCTAGAGGTATCGAGAGTAATGTACTGGCTGATAAAATGGCCACATCACTCACATCACTAAACACTTTTTCTACAGCTGCTGTCCCTGTCACAGATATGAAGCCTTTCTTGCGTAAGAAACTGCGACAACGCTGGCAACGCATGTGGAACGCAGAAATAAACAATAAACTGCACGTTATAAAGCCACAGCTAGGTTTTTGGCCCTCCCCAACAAAATCACGGCGAACAGATGTCCTATTCTGCCGCCTCAGAATAGGGCACACATTTGGTACACACAAATTTCTGCTTACTGGAAATGATCCGCCAACCTGTGGTCGATGTGGTGAGAGGCTGACCGTCCTCCACGTCCTCTTGGAGTGTCGCAAAGCCGAACCTGAAAGAAAGAAGCATTTTCCTCTTGCATATCGTTATTGCATACCTCTTCACCCAGCTATGTTTCTTGGTAAAGAACCATTTTTCAGCACCAAAGCAGTCCTCAATTTTTTAAATGAGGTTGTCCTACATGTTATGAGCCCAATAAATTCGTAGAGCCCAATAAATTCGTAGCGCATCCTCTCTCCAGAGGATGCCGCTGTGATAGTTGTTTTATATAGCACATGCCTCCAGGCCCTTGTGTCTCAAGGGCTCTAACGAGGCCATGGTGCTCTAGTTAATTTTAGAAACCTATGCATTTCTTTTATATCGTATCATTATTTTGCAATGCACCTTAATGCTCATAGTACACGTCATTTGTCATCGCCATAATTTTATTACACATACATTTTACGCACTTTACAGTGACTATATTTTAGGCCCCTTTACAGCCACGTCACATCAACTTCACAGAATTCATAACTCCACTGCGAAATCACAAACACTTGCATGGCGCTCTTTGGCCATACCTGGCCCTTGCGCCAATAAAAACCACACAATCAATCAATCAAAGTCGGGTTGGAAATCTGCGTTATCATTGGGAGATAAGGTGCCTTCAATGCATTGACTGCAAAAAAAGAGGCTGCAGCCATTGGAGTCGCAATCGGAGCCAGGTGCCTGTGTGGCAGGAAGTTTCACGAGATGCGGACGCGCACATCAAGCTGGTGGGAATTGCTAAGGCGACCTGGACCCAAGGCATGCTGCATTGTTTTCTTGTTGTGTTGCATTTTGAGACAGCGACAGGAAACCCGAATAAAATTGAGTTGGTGGGCCACGTCAGAGTACAATGCTGCCAAAGCGAAATGTGATGCCACTTGCAGCAGTGAACGACGATGCATTTGGGTTATTGCTTATTAAAAGTGTGCAGTACACTTCCAATGGCACTATGCCATGTGTATTGTGAAACAGATAGGTAAAGACGCTTATCACAATGGGGTTAGCGGCAATAGTTGTGCATGTGACATGTGACGACTTCAACGAGACTTGTTGATACTAGAAGAGGAAACTGTGCGCGTGCAATCATATTCCTGTAACATGGGCGGGCAAGTTTTGCAGGGAAGCTGCTGTAGCAGGCATCTACTCCTCTCTATCGCACGTGCCTTGCTCCTTTATCTTGTTCACTTGAAATCTAGTGGCCGAAAAATTATCATGTAATCACAGTTTGGTGATGTTCTGAATATCAGTGCTGAAAGATAGCATTTTTTAAGAATGTATTAACAAGTAAAAAAATGAGCATAACAGTGTTGCAACATTGTTCATGTTCTTGTCTGTGAGTGTTGGCACAGGGAAATGATAATACGAAAGGGAAGCACATCAACGAAGTTCTATTGTATTGGCACAAGCCAGGACTCGGAGTTGGGATAAAAAAAAATTTGTGGTGAAGTAATTAATGTTTCTGTAGTACAAACTGCTGTCATGCACTACTAACAGTCTTGCAAATGTGGGCTTGGTAATTGTGTGATTACAGTTTTTTCTGCCATGTACTGCTGCCAAATGCTAATTTTGTGAAACAGAATTCATGAAAAATCTTGTTTGGTTTTAGGTGGCGTGCATTAACAGAAGAGGAGCTCAGTGGAGTGCTCCAAGACGGTGGCGACGACTTGAAAGATGAAGTAAGGCACCCATGCCTAACTTGCTCTTCTCATCCTGTGGCATTACACTGTAATCTGATGACTACCATCACATAAAGCAAAGGCACTGGCAAGGGTATGGGGGACACTATTGGCTTTGTCTAAAGCAGCCTGCTGTGATGGCATTGCAAACAGTTTTCATTAGTTTCATGGTGTCTGTGTGTTGCTTCTGAACTAATCTACTATGCATGGATAAATGGTAAACAAGAAATGCCATCATGACAAAAGTACGTAAAGGACAGAATCATTACTACAGCAAGCATTGGGGCCAAAGAGCAGCTTGCATGCGTATAGCAGGTGCTGTCAGTGATTGTACAGGATCACTCCTGAGCACCATTGTTCCCTGCATTCTCAAGTTGTAGCTGACTGTGCCATCAATGTCCCAACAAGCTCTTTGATCCCGATGCATGAAACCTGCCTTGCAGTGCACTTGTATCACAGAATTGAGCAGCAGTGTCTGCAGCAAAAGAAAAGGGGAGCATTCACTAGGTAGAATTGCACAAGAGGACAGGGAATGGCGGCAATGTCTGAGGAGCGATTCCCCCCCCCCCCTTTCTTTTTGGTTGCTGCTTTGGTGGGCCACATTCCTCCTCTTTCTACTCGAGTGTGACGAACTACAGCCGGCATTGCCAGCATTGCAGCACACAACATCGAATTCCAAAAGTTCTGTGAACAATGCATTGCATCCATTGCTTGGCCAGTTCTGTGCACTGTGCAAGCACAGACATGCCGATGGCCAAACAGTGGTCATCAGTGCAGCCCATAATTGCTCATTCTGTAGAATTGGCCAACCGAGCCATGGTTGCTATTACAGTGTGGCTGTTCAGACCATCAGTCACAGTGCTCCCCTGCGAAAAACATGTGCAACTTCTTCGTTGCAGTCAGGCTGACCAGGGACTCCTAAGCTTTCCTTCCTCCTGTCAATGTGTGCTTGGCGGCTTGGATATATCCTGTCACAAAAAAGCGAAGGTCACTTGGCCATTGTTCGCAGTGGTCAGAAAACCTTTAGATCTTTGTGATTAGCTGTACACGGGCGTGTATTACAGACCTCTTGTGTGCCGACTGATGTGCCCACTCCCAGGTGGAGGATGTGACTGACGAGGCGTTTGAGGCTCGGCACCAGGTGTGTGAGGAGGAGGAGAAGCAGCGTTTTGCTGGCCTCCTGTCCAAGGCTGTGCTGAGTGGCAGCCAGGTGCAGCCAGCACCGGGGGGCCCCCAAGCGCCACACCACCAGGGCAGCAATGCGACACCCTGCCACCGGCAGCTGTACGACTCCGTAGAGTGCTCCATGTCACCACCGCCCGCTGGCTTGTCCTGCTGGGCCCCGTGCGAAGTGGACCCTTACGAGCCACGTACTTTCCCATTGGCCGACGAGGAGTACCAAGGAATGGTGGCAGAGTCGCCACATTTGCTGCCTTCACCAGCTGCATCTCCACCACCTGCCGACAGGGATGGTTCTCCACCACCTCTAGAGGCTGCACCTCTCGAGCCTCTGGAGCCACAGCCAAATCCAGAGCCAGCTGTTGAGCCAGACCCTGGTGGCTTGACCTTTGACCCTGACGCTTATTTGGTACCTAAGGAAGTGGTGCATCCTGAACCTCCAATTTCACCGGTTGAGTGCTCGAGTGTTGCGTCTGTGCCGAATGACGATCCAGAGTGGACATCTGAGACAAGAGAGAATTTGGTTCTCAAGCTGACCAAGAGATAATAGACCAAAGCGGCTTTTCTCATTTCCTGAGGGCATCGAAGGGGGGCTGTGTGTGGCCCAAGCTCTTTCCCTCTTGCACTGCAGTGTGATGGGATATCAGCAAAGTGCAAACAATTGCTGGATGTGTGTGTGTTCGTGCATGTGGGACTCTACAATGCACGGGGTCTGTGTGCGTGCGCGTGTGCCGAGATGAAATGTGCAGTCCACACTTGTGGCTGTCAGATGAAGCCGAGTGACGTCGGTGACCTGCCACAAAAACACTTTTTTTTTGCTTGTTGTTCTTTTTTCTCTTTCTATCTCTCTTTGTTTTGTTGTAACTTGTACCTTTTCCTGTAGAGTGTGCGCGCATGTGTATATTCTTGTACATATATAATATATATATGCAGTCGTGATGCTGTACCATAGACTTGATTGCCTGATTAGACACACAAGACTTTTGCTTGCCTTTGGTCCAATTTCCAGCCTCAGTTAGGAAAAACAATAGATGAGTGCGTGTATGTGACAGAATCTGATGAGCTGTACAAAACTGGTTTTATGCACCAAGCGTTGCCTAGGAGTGTGTGGTCATTTGTAAATCAGTAAATTAATTGTAGTTGCACAGAAGTCATCATTCAGGCTAACCTTGTAAGTAATGCAATATTTTGCTATGTTGGCATAGCGATAACCTTTTTCCCGCTTTGTTCTGTATTGATAGTTTGTAAAATTGTGGCTTTGAAGACGGATGCCTGCGTTACCATTTCAACTAAATCTTTCTCAAAACATTTGTACATATGCTTGAAAGTCGCATAATATTCAGAGGTCCAAGGTAAATGGCACTCAGTGATTCATGTTATGCAGTGACCTTTCTTTCATCTAAACTATTCTGCAATATTAGGTGCAAGTTTTGCAAAGAGAATGGCAGGGAAGATCACATCAATTGTTGTGTCACTGTAAACCAATATTCTTTTTTAGGTCTTTACATTAAGAAATCCCGTGTATTGTACCCGACTTAGTGGCTCTGCAGTAAATTTTTTTATTTGTGGGAAAGCCTTTATGGCCAGATTTGTTCACTGCTATGCTAGTCACGTGTGGTGAAAGATGCTAGCTATCATTTCCTTTACACCTTGACACTGATGCATGCTTTGTTTAAGGCTGTAGGTCATGTACTGAAATAGAATTTGGCGTTCAATATTTAAAGTAATGTAAATGTGCCTTGTTATTTTAGCTGAAGAGCTTACCAGAATCGAGTGATCTTCAATTAGGCCACGACCCACTGAAGACCATTGGCATCCTCACGAATCAATTTTTGTTCCATATTTCAATGCAATAAGTGTGGAACTGATCTGGAATTTAAATTACCTTATGGGTAATATAGAAAATATATGAGTAACCGTCAGAATGTTTGGAACCCTGTCAGTAAGGAAGCCTAAATGAAAGCACGATGGCGTGCTTTCATAATCCTTGTCAGAAAAATTTTAATTTGGCTTCTCTTGTGCATTTCTAATATGCCCCTCAGGTAGTTAAACAGCAAAAGTTGTGTCAAGGTAAAACACATGTACATAGAGTAATAGGCATCCAAGAGAAAGAGGAGCTAAGTGTTAGGATTATGTACGTTATTGTTCCTCATCGATTACAGATTTTTCCTCATTATGACTATTCCTTCACTCTCTTTTTTTTTCCTTTTTTTTCTGTTCTTCCACAGTGGAGAGCGTACAGTTATTGGCTGATATTCAGCAGGGACGTTTAGAGTTCTAAGAGTTTTTCTAAATTGGTCAATGGAAAAAAAGTTTGAGCCACATTTTACAATGTCATAGTTGGTTAAATTCTTGCCTGGCCCTTGTTTTCTTTCTTTTTTTTTTAAGAGCTGTATCCTTCATCAAAGACTGCCGTTTGCAATCCAATCCTCTTTGAAAAAGGTCATGCCTTGTGGTTTTGTGAAGAACAATGCTGTTGGCCTGGTGATTACAGTTGTAGTTAAGCAAGTCTCGTGTGCTGTTCATTTGGCAAGTAAAAAACAAGAGCAAATGAATGAAATGAGTTGTGTGTTGTTTGGCACGTAAAGACTGAGAAAATGAGGTTGGGTTCGAATATCAGTATCACTGTTTTCCTAATGGGTAGAGATTTCCCCCGATATGGTGTTAGGCTTCTAATTGTGGTTCTCACCTTGAAAGGGTGTGCCATAGAGATTAAGGAAAAGAATTCTGGTCTCATGCGGCAATATCCCAACAGGTGAATCTCCTTCCCAAGCATTGGGGTCCCACAAAAATGGCCAAAGAGCATGTGCCTATTTTAATGGTAGATACCATGACTAGATTTGTGTGGTTTTCCGTTTGTTTTGGTTCTTCTACAGGAGGCATAGTGGTCTGCATAAACTCTCCCAGGCAACACACTCCTAGAGAGCTGGATGCCCGGCCGTGGGGCTGCTTGTAAACGTCTTGCCAACTGGTACCTGTTTTACAGCTCAGCCATACGTCCAAACCACCTTTTTTAAGGCAAGATCTTCTTAGTTGACTTCAGATGGATTTAACGTATCTGGGATCTGGTTATTTTGTATTCACTTCCAGAAAAAAAGAATGCAGTAGATCCAATGAGTTGGATGTATATACAGCGAAGTTTTGTTCGAATGCATAAAGAGTTGGGGAAACGGGAGTATTTGCTCGCACACACTCAAGCACACAAAAGAGCGGGTGCACGCAAATTATACCGAGCCTTTTGTTAAGCAGATTTGATGATCACTAGCGAGTACGACAGATGCCTTGAACGCATCATGGTTACAGAGGCAGCATGTGCATACGTATGTAGCAATTTTATCTGCAAGAAGCATTTACTTGCTCATTACCGTGCAGCGGCAGATGCGAGCTATCTGGTTCCTTCCTTTCCTCTGCACGGCTGGCGCTGCGGATGCGCGGAGGCGAGCACCATCTGCTGCAAGAAACCCAGCGGCACACGTGCTTCATTGCGATGTGTTGCCCAGCCGGCGACAGAAGAGCCATGCAGCTCCCACGGTCACGAAGCCCAGCGAGGTTCACAAAGAGCATGTATAGCATACCTGATTAGCTCAAGGAGGATAGGTGACAATTCGTCACTGCCCCATTTCAAACGAGGTACCACTAAATCATCATTGCTGTAATAACAGAGCTCCCCTTTGCATTTCTGTATGACAACACAAAGGGGAGTGTCTTGCTATTTGATTCCCGAGCTGGCTGCCCAAGGGCAAAAACATGCCGGGGCAAATGTGCACCGCAGGTCGAGGCATATGTGCGCTGAAAAAATTCACCAACGATTACAATACTCCCTAATGCAAAATTTTAGCGCAGCTTTATAAGTGTTTTCGTTTAGCTATATAATGGCTGGTGCGAACAGTCCATCTTGTGGGGCTCATTGCAAACGAAGCAAAGTGTGGCGCGACTGCCTCGCTAATCGAGAGATCGCAAGAGGCAGCACATGGGTGACACATGGGCACGATCCACAGCAGTCGCCACAGACAGACCTCCACTCATACAGTGCTTTGTTTCCATTATGGTATCGGTGGCATCATCGGTGAACAGACAACGTGCGCTACCCTGGCGCAGTCTCGTAGCCATCAGCGCCCATATTGCGTGGCACTACACTTTTCTTCTTGCACTTTCGCTATACCCTCCTCCTCTGCTTTCTTACTTGCGCTCTCTTCGCTATCACCATCTTTCATCAGCTGTGTCCTTCGTCCTTTGCTGTGCTTGTTTGCTCGGTTACGCTGAGGACACCGACGCCGAAATGGGCGCCTAAGAGCTGCGCTCTCCAAGAAGCCCAGAAACAGTCAGGCCTGCAGTGGAATGTCAAGAGATACACACCCAACGAGACCCACAGGGAGTGATCACACTCCCGAAGCATCGAGATTTGAAGAAGGTGGATGGATTAACTGGTCAGCAGTCCAGATAGATTACAGCATTTGTGAAAAAAATGCAGGGAAGAGATGAGTTGTTTGTTGTTTTGCACGTAAAGAAAGTCTGGGCAAATGAAGCATTCCATTTGTGTTGTAACTGAAATTAACAAGTGCCTTAAACATCTGAGTAGGTACCTATAGGGTTCAATGTTATCATCGACCCAAATTAATGAAACAAACTTAGCCAAACTTGAATTAACCAAGTTTTTCTGGAAATGAGTAAGAAAAGTGGTGATTTCTTTTTAATTTTGACACAGACGGGCTCTTCTTCAAGCGTGCACTCTAAAACTGTCACGTGAAAACATCTAGGCGCCATGTTCACATCCCTAGCCTTATTTTGATGAGGCTGCACATTGCACTCGTGCACGAACCAGCCGACTCAACACTGCCTTGGTAGAGGCGGCGGTGGTTGCTTTCATTGCATATCTTATGCGACAGATGGCTGGATTAGTGGCAAATACAATGCCGCTGTAGCCTTTGCGTGTCGTTACATTACAATTGTAGATCTTGAAGCACAGAAAAATGTCTTTCTCATTTTTATGAACTTCCTGATTTAACGAAATAATTTTAGCCACCATCACTTCATTAAATTGACTTTCAACCGTATTTATTTCTGAGCACCTTACATGCCTTCTGGGAGGTATGGGGGAGGGGGTACGGTTACATGAAGGTAAAAGGCTTTATTCAACAAGTAAAAATAAATGCAAAGCATCACATAACTAATGCATTATTTGCACAATGCAATAGAACACAACATGAAATTCAAAACAGGGACACGTATCCACATTAAGATATTGGTAATTATTGCATGAACTTCATTGCACCCCAGAATTGCGTACAAATTCGAACATTGTTGTATCGATTGCTGAATCACACCAATGCAATATGAAGAAGGATAGTTAAGCAGGCAGTTAAACTGCCATCTACGATAAGCTACGAGCTCGCACAATGAATAGTGTGTGGTCCCACACGATTTATTGAGAAAAATTGAATAAACTTAACTACGAACTAGAGATACTACAAAATGGATATATATATTTAATACACACACACACAAAGGATATATAAAGGTACAAAAAAAAATAGCACAAAAGGATTTGATGGTAGAGACGGCAAAATGTTCCAGGCAAAGCACGAGGCATAGCTGAAAGATTACCTCGTACACATCCTGTAAAAATATTCCCACACGTGAGAAGAGAGCCAATGCACACGTTAAGATCTCGCGCTGTCTGCCTTCTACGGCCACTCCACGGGCACCAGATGGATGTATGGATGGATGTTATGAGCGTCCCCTTTGAAACGGGGCAGTGGGTTGTGCTACCAAGCTCTTGCTATTATACTGCTTAATTTCCTACCTAGGTTAAAAAAGAAAAAAAACACGAACTCCCACAACCAAATTTTCTGATCCCCTATTGTGAGCTGTGCTTTCGTACATCTCCGTTTTTTGTTGTTTCCCTACTTTTCTTCCACCAATCCTCCAATCGCCTCTTACTAATCCCTATTGCGGACATGTTTAATTTTCCACTGATCTCTCTGAACACACGAGCTTCAAGGAGGCCAGTAATGCCTAAATCAACCGCTGGGCAGACGTTTTCACATTCTAATAAAACATGCTCCATAGTTTCCCTAGCTTTACGGCAGCAAGCAAATGCTTCTTCTTCCTTCTTATATCTCGCTTTATAGGTGCGTGTTCTAAGGCATCCCGATCTCGCTTCGAAAAGTAATGAGCTTCCCTTTGAGTTATCATAAATTGTTTCTTTCCTGATTTCGTTTTTTCCTCTTAAGTAGTTATTCCCACACGTGAGAAGAGAGCCAATGCGCACGTTAAGATCTCGCGCTGTCTGCCTTCTACGGCCACCTCCACGGGCACCAGATGGATGTATAGATGGATGTTATGAGCGTCCCCTTTGAAACGGGGCACTCCGGCCTCTCTTACTTTTCGCTTGAGGTTCTTTGTTGCTGAGTTGCCCGCCCTATGGGCCGCATACTTGCTGGTAAGCTTCCTAGTCCTTTTCCTCTACGGTGAATCAATGTTTTTCCTGTACACATACCTCAACCACGGCCACTCAATGGAAACGCACTTGGTGCGGCCCGTCGCGTCGCGCCGGTTTTACTGGGCGAGGGCGTGATGCGAGAGTTTACAGTTTCCGCCGTCGGGGCGCCACTGCTCTGGGATGCTTTGCAGGTGGAAGAGCGCCTGAGCGCCGCAGAGCCAGTGGGTCTCGCGCCTCGCAGCGGGTTTCTTTATGATATACGACTGCCCTACTGGATCTGCGCATGTGTGTGATGGTGTACGGTGTGAACAGACGCTAGCACAGACGGTGCCATGCCGCGCAACTGCTGTGTGCCGCTGTGCAGCACCAACGCAAGGAAAGAACGTACATTATGAATTTCCGTGCGATCCTCAAGGCGGGCAGCATGGTTGAAGAACATGGTTTTGCCATGTTTGGCGAAAACAGCCGTTAAACTTCCCATTCAGGATGGTGAAACTTGTCTTGCCAGCTGCCATCTCATCTGCAGCCAGTGAGCTTTCGAGTGAGCTTGAATTCATCACTATGTGGAGTGAGCTAGTAGCTGATATAGAGTTAGCACCAATTGCACACTTGGCCGGCTACGTTGCACATGCGTGTGAGGAAAAGGTACAGTTGTTTGACAAGTTTAAAAAATTTGATTAGGCGTGCATTCTATTGTCCTTTGTTTAAGCGACTAATTCACACACACACACACACACACATATATATATATATATTGAAATTTGTCTGTGGTCGATTTCATTACGAATGTATTACATTATGTTCTTTTAGTACCATTTTTCAAGCTAAATTGTTATGCTCGTCTTCAGGTGGCTTGTAATTCCTGCAAACTCCTTTTTCAAGCAGCGAGGCCAGCTGCAGCAATTTATAGATTGATCCGCAACGTTGAAGATGGATGGCTAAGGTAACCAACAATAGAAGCAGTTGGCCTGTGTAAGCTAGTATGCACCTTCGTCACCAAGGTCATGAAGTGCTCAGACGTGAGACGAACCTGCAGGCTATGCAACACCTTGATGTCAGCACTACTTCCTCATTTCACACAACGTCAGGCGCTGACTTGTGAAAAAGAGGATCGCAACCACGCTGAGGACCTCTGCAGAGTATTTTTGAGCAAGCTCATAATACCATTGTTGACGAACTGGGCTAGCAGCCTGAATTCGACAGTGGAAAAAATTTTGCTTACACATAAACCTCTCTCGAGGAAAGTTCTGCGCCTGTAACACTTTCAGATTCTGTGTACATGAACTTTGAAATGAAAAGAAAAACTGGACTCAACCTACTGACTTCTGGCTTTATTGTTTTCTTTCCGACCATTGATGTAGGCTAGTAGTGCCCATTTGCAAAATATTTCCCGCATATACCCGTGAACCGGCTGAACTATAATGCAGTACATTTCTGCGTGTCCAGAAACGTAAAACAGTGTTAATCATCAGCTCTAATTGTGGACCAGACTTATCAGAGTTCGGACTTCTTAAAACGAGTATTTTTATGCTAACCAACTTATTATATGCAACAAGTTAATATAGCGGATAACTGGCTTCGTGTGTGTCGAACGCTCGAAGAAGCACACCTAACATAGGTGACTTCCGACACAAGCTGTCGCTGACAACTGCAGTGATGCTGACGTACTGCTATCAGTAGCAAATCGCCAGTTGACATTACCATTCATATTTTGTGAAACACCGCTACACAGCTCTTTATTGGAACAAATCAAGCGCTGACCGCGCGGCTGCGGCGGGCGGAGCACAGCCCCCCACCCCCGCAACTGTCCCGGAGCAGTAGCGCTGCGGCGGTGGTGATAGGAACTAGGCGCATCACGCCTCTCTCGGCCGATGCGACGGGCCGCACCAAGTGCGTTCCATTGAGCGGCTGTGCCTCAACACTCTCCCAGCCCGTTTACTTTCTTCCATATTCCTCAGTCGTTCTTCATACTCAATTTTACTGCGAGCTTCCCTCACTTCAAAACTAGTCCAGCCCATATCACCCTGCACAGCTTCATTGTAGTCTTCCTGTGAGCGCCCATTGCAAGGCATCCCACTGACCTTTGGTCACCATTGGGTCCTGATTGTACCCCTGATTTCAAGAAAACAATCTCATTTGCAAAAGTAAGTCCTGGAACCATCACACCTTTCCACATAACCCGAAGCACCTCGTACCTATTGTATCCCCATAGCGTTCTGTGCTTCATTGTGGCTGCATTTCTCTTCCCCTTCACTGTTATTGTTTTTTCCTGTGTTTCCATATATCTATTGCCTTCGTTTATCCATATACCAAGGTATTTATATTCTGTTACCCGAGGTATTTCCTGGCCCTGTATTGCCACTGTCTGTTCACTGTTTTCATTGAATACCATAACACCTGATTTTCTAACACTAAATTTCAAACCTAAATTCTTGCCTTCCTGTCCACAGATATTAGCCAGACGCTGAAAATCGCTTTGCTTGTTAGCTAGCAACACAATGTCGTCCGCATAAAATGAACCTGGAAGCTGCTGCTCTACTACTGTACCTGCCTGATTGTATGAGAGATTAAACCCGATATTACTTCCTTCTAGCACCCTCTCCATCCTCACCATGTACATCATAAACAGCAGCGGGGATAAAGGGCACCCCTGCCTCAGTCCTTTGCAGATATGAACTTTCTCCTCGCTCCTCATCCCTTCCCATTCAATGCAAACGGTATTTTCTGGGTAAATCTCTCTCAAAAGCTGTAGACAATCGTCACCTAAGCCTTCCCCTTCCAGAATATGCCACAAAATGTTACGGTCTACGTTGTCATAGGCTCATCTAATGTCTAAAAAGGCCACATATAAGGTCTGCTTTCTACTTTTGATATTTCAATACACTGAGCAAGAATAAATAAGTTATCATCCAAACGCCTACCTATTCTGAAGCCATTCTGAAATTCCCCCAAAATGCCATTATTCTCTTCCCATGCTTGAAGCTTTAATTTGATTGTCTGCATTGCTAGCCTGTATATTACTGATGTAATGGTCAATGGTATATATGAGTGAATTCTATATTTCTTCCCCTTACCTTTATAAATTAACATCGTTCTACTTTGTCGCCAACTGTCTGGTATTCGTGTACCTTTTAAAGTTTTTTTCCACTGCTTTCACCAGAGCTTCCTTACTTTTTGGTCATAGTTCATTAATCAGCCTAACGGGAACCTCGTCTAGCCCTGTGGCTGTGCGCTGAGGAATTTTCTCTTCGGCTTTCTTCCAGTTGAAATTTGTCAGCACCAGCTCCTTTTCCACCTGGGTCTCTTTCATGTTCTTTGTTTCTTTAAATACAACCTCGTCATTGCCTTTGAAAAATTTGGCTGTTATTTTTCAGGTATAATTTATTGCCGCTTCTCCTTCCAGTCTGTTTTCATCTTCGTCTAGGATATGTTGTTGTATTGTTGTTGACTTCCTGCCTAATAATTTCATGTGGTTCCAAAATATTCTAGGTGCGACCTTCTTTTTCTCACATATTTCTGACAACCAACAGTCGCTTTCACCTTTTAATTTTGCTTGCACCAGTATTTGAACCATAGACTTTTTCTCCCGGTATATTTCCCATTTACTGGCTACTTCATCCTGCGGCAACTGCGCCTTCTTTGCCTGCCTGTGCCCTCGGGATGCTTTCTGTCGTTCGGCAATCGCTTCTCGTATCTCCCTGTTGCACCAGACTTCCGGTTTCTTTTTTCCTTTGCAACGAACATGTTGTCTCTCTTCGTATTTCTGTCGTTATTACACTTAGAAGCTCACTATATTCCCCCTCTTCACTTGGCCATTTGCCAAGTTCCTTGACTCTAGTGACTATGTTATTTATTCAGCGTTCAAATTTGGACGCCATTTCGCACTCTTTGCTTTCTTTCCCAACTACATATCCCATTTTCAAAATGATGCGTTTATGGTCGCTCCTTATGATGCTATACCCTTTCTCATCAATGGTTGATTGCTGGTTTGCCACTTCCCACGTGATCTGCCCTTCACACTTAGGCCCTGTAGTCACGATAACGAGGTTATGTTGCTCACAAAGGTCAAGCATTGACTTCCCATTGTTGTCGGTATAGCGATCTATATTCTGTATGTGGGCATTCTGTCACCTATTAGGATAATTGCAGCATCATTCTCGAAATCCGTAATATCCCTCAACTAACAGCGCCATCTCGAGGCAGCCAGGCAATTTATAAGAAAATCCTGTCCCCTGCATCTTCTCAGAGAGCACTGCAGCTTGGGCACTGCACGCCTCTTGGTTCTCGACGCAAGCCACTTGCACCAGCATGGCAGCACCCAGGGCCACGACTTCCGACGTTGCTACCAAGATTGCGCACATTCGTTTGCGCTCTGACACTGCGTAGACGTGGTGAAGCAGTTGGCACTGCGGCCATTGGATGATAGGGCTACACATCGCTCGTACTGCAGTAAATCCGAGGTACACGAAGAAACTTGGAATGCTTCAAGAAACACTGTGCGCACGCGTTTATCTGTGCTAAGATTCGCTACTAAAAGCCGCATTGCTTTGTTTTCAACAACGCGAGAAAGTCAACACAGCTACAACAAAAAGGAAGAACCTGGCAGGACAATGGAGCCATGCGTTCAGGCTGCAACATTTATGATGAGACAGTAAGTTGGTAAGTCTTTGTTGCAGTTTCAAAATGCAGAAATGAAATTCATATTTCTGAGAATGTCACTACAGTCACCAACATTACAGGCATACACTCGGTTTGGTTATTTGCACAGAACTTGTACAAAATTATTCTGCACTCTGCAGAGCAACTGAGCGCATCCAATGCGAAACGAGAAGCACGCATGTTAGCAGTGGTGCATCAATAAGCCTACTAACAAAATATTGTGCTGCCACTTAAAAACTCTAGGTGTTGCATTCATATTTAAGGAACAAAAGGATGCGCTAGCGTTAAGCCTGCGGTGTCAGGATTGGGGGCTCAATCCCATCGTCCGTGGTCCTTTGCCAAGATTGGAGTACGGCATGAATTCGGAGGTAGCTGGCCCATGCCGTCGTCCGACTTATTTACGCTGAGATCGTTGATGAAGTGAAGAACTGTTTCTCATCGAGAACGAGGAAGAAGGGTTTATTTACAGAAATTAAATCAGTCTAACATGACTGCTTGAGAAAAGAGTATCAGTCCAACATGACTGCATGGGAGAAGTGACTCAGTCTAACATGACTGCTCAAGAGAAGTGTCCTCAGCATTCGCACAACCACAGTTTTTATACACTCGATCCGCCGGTCATACGACGCGGCGACTGTTCGTTTACTCATCACCAACTCGCCGCTGCTCTGCAGATCAGTTTACAGACACAAAGGCACACACATTCCGAAGCCCAAACGACGGCGTTGGAGGGTTGCCGTTCCGGGAATTATCGGTGCCGATCGAGGGTCGCTCGTTGTTCTGCGCCACGCCGAAGCGTGAGAAGCACAAAAATGCGTCGTTCCCGCGGCAGCTTGTCCATGCGTGTCAAATCAGCTCCGCGTTGGGGAACTCCGGAATCATTGTTCATACACCGAACTAGTTCCGTCACAATGTCGAAGGGGCTGGAGGAAGGAGGCGGATTTCACCACAAAGGCCGCTTCTTCGAACGCCTCCCAGCTGCAGCGACGGTGAGGGGGAGATGCGCGTCGTGTCGCCCTGTCGTAACTGTGTGGCAATCTTGTTTGGCAGCTCGCCATTCTTAACAGCGGCCACAACAGGGTATTTGGGCCTCTTATTGCAATTGATGTAGAACAAGAAAGAAATGCCACTAAAACACGGAGGCTTGTGTGTTACGAAAACAAAAAGAAATACAAGAATTGTTTAAGGTTTTTTTTATGATGGCTTTCCACCACAATACAGCTTTGTTATGCGGTCAAGCCTATGCAGTGTATTGCAGTGAACTGAGAATTTACACAAATACTATCTGTAAGCAAAGTGTCATTATTGAGTACACTTTGGCGGTGTCTCCAAGACAGTAGTAAAACAAATGTGGGCTGGTTTGTGGTTCCAACTTTGATCCCCCGGTTATAATCTCGGATGCTCTACTGAGGCCTCTGTCTGCCGGCATTTTTATTTTTGCATGCTTGAATGCTGGCAAGGTTCTATAGGTGACCTTGACTGTGTCACGCTATTGAGAGAAGGCTTTTACCGAGAGCTCCTTGGCTATCATGTAAATATAAGATGGTGAAATAAAATGGTCTCATTGTAATACATTTCTGTATTGCGGGGAGGCTTACGAAAGCACAACCACTATGCAACGCATATAGGAACCTCGTCAAAAAAAAAAAAAGAAGAAAAAAAGAAACATGCCTACCAGACCACAAATGACAAAAAGCATCCCATAAAATGGGTGCAGAAACAGAAGACTCTTCACAGATCACGCCTCCTTTTGTAAATATACAGGAACATATTGGTTTTACTGGCATCAGTTAAACACAAATTTTTATTTTAAGAATGTTTATTAAAACAAGGCAAATGATCTGCAAAAGCTTGCTGAGAATTGGCATAATAGTTCTATGGGAACCCGCAAGGTGGAGTGAAGTAATTAATAAAGGAAAAATTAGACATTTACCAAACGTAGTAATTGCTACGAAGGAAACTCGTGGGTTCCTCAAAAGAAAACCTAGCAGTTAAAGAAAAATTCGTCCTGCTCCAGGACTCGAAAATGGGACCACCGTGTTTCCGGGGCAGCCGCTCTACCATCTGAGCTAACCAGGCGGCTAGGAGATGGTAGGGCGGAGTCAAATTCATCAACAACTTGAAGCAAAGGCAAGAGTTTGACGTAATAGTTCTGCGGAAACCCCAAGGTGGAGAGAAGAAAAATTAGAAAGTTAGTGCTCCCAGGTTTGAGTGCTGGACTAGGGTGAATTTTTTTTTTTTCAACAGCGAGGCTTTTCTTTTCGAGAAATTAGCTACATTTGGGTGGATGTCTCATTTTCCCTTTATTTTCATCATTTCACAGTGCCTAGCAGTGAGAAATGTCACTCTTCCGGTGACTTGTGCTGTTTAACAAAATTTGTTTGTTTGGCAATTTGAGCCTTTTGCTTTTTGGAGCTGAGTTCCTGCTTTATTTGCATGAACATTCTGTGGCTGTGAATGGTGTGCACTGCATCCTCTTGTGCAGTTCTAAGCGCAATTTTTTTCTTGGTGAAAGTTGACTGTTCCTGAGCCTTAACTGTGCAGAAAAGACAAAAGTCAAGGGTACTTGGGTATCTTTACGTCGATGAATGCAATAGCATTAGGACATCTTCCCACAGGCGACTCATTTTATGAAACGTAATGATGTTGTTTTCACATTACCCGCCATGGTTGCTCAGTGGCTATGGTGTTGGGCTGCTGAGCACGAGGTTGCGGGATTGAATCCCGGCCACGGTGGCCGCATTTCGATGGGGGCAAAATGCGAAAAAACCTGTTTACTTAGATTTAGATGCACATTAAAGAACCCCCGGTGGTCGAAATTTCCGGAGCCCTCCACTACGGCGTGCCTCGTAATCAGAAAGTGGTTTTGGCACGTAAAACCCCATAATTTTTATTGTCACATTGCCTCGTATCATTTATCACATCGCTTGCCCCGGCCTCATTTGCATACTTGCATGAACGTCCAAAGGAGCTGGGCACAGCTACTGACTGAGAAGTCGAAGGTTCGTCCATTGGAGCACACAACAGAACTCACCGGAATCACCGACTGGCAGTGGGCCAGTGCCATCAGTGCCTTCACAGAGGGAGCGACAGTATGGCAACGCTGGCAGGATGAGCGGCATTGGAGCCAGCTGTGAAAAGAGATGACGACGAATGCGCGAGCAGTGGCATGAGCACGTCTCTGTGACCATGTGACTTTTTCTACATCTCCAGCCACGCCAACAAATTTTTCGTTTTATGAACCATATATTTTTTTCACATTAAAAAGAAATTCCTCATTGCTTCAGCTTACCTCCATGCCTGAACCCATGCCTGCATCCAAAAGAAATGTGCAGTTCCTGTAGGTGAGAGTGATACTGGGGATAATTTGTACTGTTTTAAAACCTTTTTGCGCAGGCTCATGAAGATGCCTGCAGCACATGCATGTCATGAATGAACACAATCCTGCATATATTGAGATCCTGCAGTGCCTCAAGATGAGCTGAGCCATGTACAGAGCAGAGGCGATGCAACTGCGCTCATGCTGGCTTTCAAGGCAACTGCTTTAGCAAGAAGGCGCCAATGGCATCCAATATGGGTGCAACCAAGCAGCATTGCCAGACATCGTTCAGGGCTTGCAACAGGCTCCAAGAAGGGTTCAGCAATATGCTCTGCAGATGAGCCATCTGCCAAGAAGCCAGGGAAGAGGCCCCACTTACTCCAGAGAATATAAGTTAAAATGTGCCAAGGGTAAGGCACATTTAACTATAAGGCATTGAAGGGTTCCAGCCTCCAGCCTGATAGGTTCCATGACTGACCTGGGAACAGTATCAACTTGCATTCACTACCACCTGTGAACCTTGGACACCTCTCTGCCTACGTCAGAGTCAAGCATTACTTCACTTGCTTCCCACTATAGGATCAAAGTAATGCAATATCGCAGTACTTAAGTTATTTAGTTGAGAAGCATCAATTGCAGTGCATATAAAAATTCAGTGCCAGTGTGTTTTTATGAGCTTGAAGCTGAGGACATAAACTATAATATGGTAATAGCTGCCCTGCTGAAGCTACTGAAATGCAACAATTAGTCACTTTCTCAGGTAGCTGGGCCGGGATAGCGTAGAGCTATTCCAATCTGCTTTCATTCCAAATCGGCCATTAGCCCTCCGTGGTAGGTTGAAATGACTCGGGCTCTGCCCAAATGGTCTGCGCTTCATTGGGCCAAGCGAGGAAACATCCTATCATTACACACATTGTGGTTGCGTTCCGTTGTATGACAAGTGCATGCAGCATTAGAGGCAGGGCAAAGACACAACTTACACGAGACAGATAATTGAAGCAGATATGATAGACCTAGTAGCACAACAATGTGTCAGTAGGCCTGCCATTTCCTTACTGGACAAAGAAATCGCTTTTCTGCTCAAGTGTTAAGCATGTTGTATTGTTTTTTCTTTTTCGTGCTGTACAACGTGAGCCTTATTAGTGTTTCCTGTACCAATAAATCAGTTTGGAAGTAAGCGCCCTGCGTGCCCCATTTCTACAGTCACTCTTTGTCTAAACGTGCTGTGATTTACGTAGTATTACAAAACTAAATGTCCCATGGCGACCTGTGCATGTTCTCCTGGTAATGCACAGGATGCCAGGGCAACATGGACTAGGAGCACAGATAGCATCCAATGTTTTGCACCGCCATGGTGTAGGGGTTGAGGGACGGACTTCGGGATGAAAAACCAAGCTTGGGAGTATTTATTTTACATTATATACAGAGAGGTGAGCGTCAATTAACAGTCGTACAGTCATTACGGGCCGGCAGCAACTCGGACGCTGCGGCCCGCGGCAAGAAGTTCGAGAGAGGTGAATCAGGGAATCGGGGAATGCTCTGGTCTCTCTGGAACGCTTCTTATAAACCCTTCGAGCACTGGAAGTCGCGTCATGTTCGACCAATGGGAGAGTCTGCTCAGGTGACGCCATTTTCAGCGAATGGTAGGCGCCCGTGCGATGGTGTCATACCCGGCGAAGAGAGTCGGCGCCTGGTCCTCCTCTCTTGATCACTTGATCCCCCTGCGCTCTTGCCTCGCAGAATTGCAATCCACTTCTTCTAAGGTGGAGAAGGAGGGGGGGGCGCTCATGCTCCATTGTACAAGGGCCCACCTGCTCCCGGTGGCTCGGCTCTGCAATGGTGGCAAATGCCTTCTTCAAAGGCGAAGGGGGACGATTGGGCTCTATTGTCCGACGACCCCTTCTAATCCCGGCGGCGCACGACCTGGGGGCCGCAAACTTGTTTGCACTTGTCTGGTGCTCCTCTGGAATGTTCTTTCCTGCTTCTGCATTCCTCAATTAGCTGTGCTGCGATTCGAAGTGGTTTGGGGAACTCGAAGTAGCCTCAGGAAATGGCGCCATATCTAACAGTGGATACTGCACTGGGTCCAAGTTACTGAAATCCAACAATTACTCACTTGCTCAGACGGCTAGACCTTTAAGCATTGATTGCAGTAGGTCATGGAGGCAATTTTAGCCTGGACAACTGTGCTGTGCTGTTCATTGAAATATCAAATTCTTCCAATGCTTAAGCTCCAGTCATCATGAAGAAAAGATGGCTCAAGGTAGGCCTGCTTTGGACCTCTGGGATAGTGAGTTAAAAGAAAGTCAGTTTCTTATGGCCTAATAATACAGTGCCTAATGCAGTGATAGGGCAGTCACTATACAGGGAAATGAAATAGCTAGAGTAGACAAATGCAAACCTATGAGTATTGATGAAAAATGGTAACAGGTTTATGGGACAGCAAGGACACACATAATTTAAATAAAAGGTGAGATGTGCAGTCATATAATGGAGAACTATGGTCAAATGACCAAGTACAAAGTAGTAGCAAGAGACCGAGAACTTGTGCTTGAAAACTCGGTTGTGCTCAAAATGCAAAGTGGAATTGCAACTGGTGATTAATTATTGTGCAAGATTACCATCGAGGCCACAAGAAAAAATTACAAATGTAGCAGTACAGAAGGTTGGACCAGGCAATCCTTTGAAGCCTATGTATACTGAGCAAAATGTGCTCTGAAAAATAAATGAATATAAACAAAAATACTAAGTGGCTAGGGTTAGTCCACGTACAAGAGAAATTACGTGCAGTGAAGAAAATGAGCCTGAAAATAATTTGGCTATTATTATGCAAATTTCATTTGGAGAGCAGCAGAACGAAAAAAAGGTAAATGCTGAATCAATACTGAATAGGTACAATTTTGACGACGCCAACTCTTTAACCATGTTGAAGAGCAAAGAATGTACCCAGAAAGAAAAATTCTTCACAATTTAAAATGCGTTGTCTTTCACTAAAAGCAAAATTGGCCTGTTTGACAGTGGCCAAACATGACAGCAGCCCTAGCAAGTTGACCTCACTGGTAAATACTATACGGTGAGACAATGAATGAAGCTGTGGAGTGTGTAATGCAAAGATGGAAACACTTGCAGCATCATTGACAAAACGCATGCAAGACTAGTGCAGAGCATGCGCACCCCGTTCCCATGGCAGCACAGGCAAACTGTCTGATTACACAGCGAGGAGGGCAGGATGGCAGTGCTGTCCTGCTGCTGTGCACCACACGTGTTTTGTCATTGTGTGGCAAACACTACCACTCATTCGCAAATGAACCTGCAGTCACCGTCCGGATCTGATGCATGCATCCAACCCCACTTCATGTTGTTGTCTTGATACTGCATGTTCAAAGAGGGGGCGAGGTAAATGAGATAGACTTGCTATATGTTTGAATTTGTTAGCAGAAATTGCGAGTATCCTGTGGGACAATCTATGCTTCTCTGCTCATAAATTGCCTAAATGGCAATAGTGTCCTCCACTTTAATTCACAGTACACAAGCCCTTCTCTGTTGTATGGCGATTCTTATAGTTGACTCTTTAAGTACCAGAGCACAACAGGTAAAGTGTGGTGACAAGCTTGATTGGGTATAAATAATGCTGCCAACCACCACTCCCAGGACTGCAGTCATGCACTGTCTTGCACCATCACAGTGCTGTTAGCCCCGCGCTGTCAGAACAAGCCCTTGCCAAGATTTCAAAAGCAACAGCTTCACAAGGAAACATGGTAACTATTCTACAAAAGGCTTGAACAATGACATGGACCCTTTGCCAAAGGGCTCCTTTGTATTGCTATGTGGCATGGAGCTCTGATATCGCCTCTAGGCGAGTCCTTTCTTGGCAACAAGCCAACCTGTTCATTAGTCGATGCTAGCAGATTGCGTCGTTTTCTTTGGTACTCAAAGAATTAATGTTGTAAAAATGAGGCAGTTATCATTTATACACTTGTACAGGCCACAGTTTACATCATAAATCATTCAAGACCCTGGAGTTACATTATCAGTTACTGAACTGTTTCGCACCAGTTTCAAGGTTGACTTATTCTTTCAGTGCATGTTTCTCTCCTTGCTAAAGTACATTGCTAAAGATCCTAAAGCAGGCTTGATAAGGACGGAGTCCTGGCTGATTGAAAAGATTCATGATTCAAGGAAAGATTCAGGATTGGAAAGTGCAAAAAACATGCTTGAGTCGTCCCTGCCCTTTCTTTTCTGTCTTTTTGCATTGTAAATCATGGAGCAGGCTTGATGGCACAATAACTGTTGACAAATCTCAATCTTTTGTCTGCTTTTGCTGGTAAGGACAATGCGTTGGAAATAATTTGGTCAGAAGCGATACCATTTGAAGAAAGCATTTTCATTTCTTGCACCTCTTTGTGCATATACAATGGACTTTCAGTTTGCCTTGGTGTGCCTTGAGAATTGGGCAAACAAATTAAAAATTGCTTCTGTGTCTATGCACAGTTTGTTCTTAGACTAGTTGAGTGGCCTCGGAGATATGGGACTAATTGTAGAAGTTTTATGCTAATAGACAGTTATAGCAGAGCGTTGCTTACGCTCCGCTCTGCACTCATTTCACGTGCACTGGTGGCTGCATAGAATGCATTGATTTCGCTTATCTAACAAGAGCGTCCACCAGAGATGCCACTGATATGCTCTCAGCTTGGCTGTAGAACGATTACGAAAGCAACTAGATGCACCATGACGCTCCGCTAAATCAGGTTCCTAGTGGAATATGGTCAGCGTTCCACGTTCTGTTGCCACTATGTGTGCTGTGTGCATGCGCATCAGTGTTCCTGGTAGCGTTCTGCTCAGCGACTGTGTACAAATGGTTATGATAGGCTGGTCTGAGCGGAGCGGACCGTAAATGCTCTGCTAAAACTCTCTAATATCAATTGGATTACCTCTCTACTTGCTTTGTTTTGTCAGGTGGTTTCTCTGAGGTCTCCTAAATTGACTTTATCAGACTGCATGCAGGTCAAGCTCATGTTTGCACTTGTGATCATATGTTCAAGGATTTTTTAAATTCTCAGCACACTTTTTCAGATCATTTGCCTTGTTTAAATGAGCATTTCTTGTAAATATTTGTGTTTAACTGATGCCAGTAAAACCGACATGTGTCTGTATATTATTTCCAAAATGAGGGGTGATCTGTGAAGAGCGTGGTGCTGTGTCTGCTCTTATTTCATGGGAAGGCTTATTTTCATTTGTAGCCTGGTAGGTATTCTCTTTCTTTTCTTTTTTAGTGAACATCTTATGTGTGTCGCCATAGGTGCTGGTACGGGAGGGGCTGACTCCAGAGCCCCCCCCCCCCCCCCCCCGGTCATGGGGAAGCCCTCCTTAAGTGTCATTACCAGAGTTGTGTTACCCACATCATTGAGGTTTCTTTGGTGCCTCTACGTTTTCAACAAAAATTTTGTTTTTAGCTCATTGCTTACTGCATTATTGTTGGTGCAGACCCCAGCCACCCAAGCTGCAGGTATCTGGGCTGAGACTGCAGGTAACGTTCGGAAAAGACTATGGAGGGTTGAGACAACTCAGTTTAAGCTATTCCAATCCTAATAGGAAGATATTCAGACCCTCATGGAAATGGGAGCGAGTTCTTGCTCTTAGCCTCCATATAAGCGCCATGCCCGCGGGGGACTCGTGCAGCCTTAATAGCTGCATCCTCAAGGCCTGAGGTGCCAAAAGGCGAAGCAGAAGAGACTTTGCTTCATTAGTAATCTTGTTTGAGGCTGCCTGAGGAACTCCCATTGCCAAGTGAAGTCCCTTTCTGTGTACTGCCTCCAAGTGCTTGAATTGACTCAATGATGGTGATATTCGCAGCAACTGATAAAGAATGCAACTTGTTAGCAGTGCGGCATTCAGTTTAAGTATAGACATAGGATTGTTTCCCCAACGTACACTTGCTACGCGATGAAGTGCGTTGACTCTTTGAACTGGTGCAGCCACAACACTTTCAACCGTGCGTTGCCACAGTAGGTTGGTGTAGATAGTGATGCCCAAGAAACAAACACCAGTTGAACAACAAATTGGATGGCCTCTGATATTCAGCGTCAGCCAATCATGTTACTCACATCTGAATGGGAGTCAATTGAGGTGCACCAACTCAGTAGTTCTCACATTTGCTCCCAATTCTGAATGCCCAGAGAAGATTAACCTTGGCTTTACCATGAGGATAGCTATAGGGGTTTGTTTGTGTGGCATATCTTATGTTGTTGTAGTGCAAGCTGAACGAAGGACCACAGATGTGCAGTGTGTGTCAGATGTGCCTTTCTGTTGTCCTTGTCGTTCAGCTTGCGCTATAATAAAATAAGATTGGCTTTACCAGACACGAGCTAAGCACTGTCTGTCGGGGGAACAGAAATGTAAGCGCTGTGGGGGTTCTCAGTCATGACATTAAGACATGTACAAGTGAAGAAAAGTTTGTGTGTGCTAACTGCGGCGGCGACAACCCAGCCAGTTACAGTTGATTTCCTGCTGGACAGCTGCTCAGCAAAGGAATAAGATGTTCGTCTTGGGTCGAAAGAATGCAAGCACAACATCGAACACAAAGAAGACATCCAGTGCGGCACAACTAATTGGTATGGAAACAGAGTACGCATGTAATTTCCTGCATCTCAAACCGACAAAAGAAGTTATTGAGCCAACGCAAATGGTCAACGCTGCTATTCCTAATGAGCCTGAAAAGCGCACCTATGCTGCTGCATTGAACCAACCTCAAGTAACACTTGGAAGCAATCAGCAGGAAAGCTGCCAGCGTGTGATAAATGTGTTATGTTTTAAAGAGAAGGAGGTAGCCATGCAAGTAACAATTATTTCTAATGGTATGGATAGCTAGTATGCCTAGAGAATTAACATGTTAGTGTATGTTCACATCCCTTCAGATTGCTTTGCATGTTTTTTGTTTGTTTTTTTTACCCTGAAAGAAACATGCAGACTTCAGTGACCCCTTTGGCAGTCTTTTATCAACGTGTGAAATCTTCGTGAATAATATGTGTCTCATTATTGCATCTCCTTCCAGTATTAAGCAATGCTGACTATGAAAAAAATAACAACTCTTCTAATAAATTACAACATTTATTAGGGATGGAAACATTGCCACTTGCCTGCGGAGCTCACAAATATATATATATATATATATATATATATATATATATATATATATATATATATATATATATATATATATATATATATATATATATATATATATATATATATATATATATATATATATATATATATATACATATATATATATATATATATATATATATATATATATATATATATATATATATATATATATATATATATATATATATATATATATATATATATTTCACTCAGTAACCGAAATGAGGCCAGGCCAGATTCACTCGAAATCAGTATCAATAACAGTCATGTGCAGCAACACTCAAACTCGCAGCAGAAGAAAGAAAAAGAGAGGCTACAGTTTTGCTGGAAAGGTGAAGCAGTATTAGCGATAGCAAAATGTAAGACAACTACAGAAAGGAATATTACACCACCAAGAGAAGCCAGGTGGTGCGAGAGTACTCGGGTTGTGAAATGGAACTTTCTCCTACTATGAGGTCTTGTATATACTCGTATAAGGCCGTCACTTCAGCGAACCATTATTTATTTTTTCTTTCTTTATTTACAGATACTGTTAGCTCTTACATAGGGCTATTACAGGAGTGGAATAGAAATGTGTAATAGCTAGCATTCTGGAAAAAAATGACGTCAAGATATTTTGCATTCAAATCTAACAAGAGAAGAAACAAATGGCACATATTCATCAAGGTCACACTTCTTCAATGTACTAAAGTTATATATATATATATATATATATAGGGGTTTTCTTCAACGTTCAGCACGCAGGACCCGACGTAATGTACGCAGGAAAGAGACGGCGAACTTTTTGGAAGACTTCTTTTACTTAACGTTTACTGTACTCTGACGAAGGCTGGTCCACCAGCCGAAAACGTTAAGTAAAAGAAGTCTTCCAAAAAGTTCGTCGTCTCTTTCCTGCGTATATATATATATATATATATATATATATATATACAGTGAAAGCTCGTTAATTCGAACTTCAATAATTCGAATTTATGGATAATTCGAACTGTACGATTTGGTCCGGCCAAGCTCCATAGAAGTCTATGTATAAAAAAGTCCGTTTATTCGAACGCGAGAAGGTTCCCTCACGGATAATTCGAACTACGCTCGCCTGGCACACGGCCAGAGAAACGCACCTACTGCCTACACACAAGGCTGTATTGCCTCCGAAACGGAGAGAACGGCGAGAGAAGGCAAAATCGGACAAAAATCTAACCGACGCGGGGTCAGCCAGAAGGCAGCGGCGGCTGCCGCCTCTCCGTTCTACGTAACCTCCGAGACTTCTTGCCCGTTGCGAATCTCAGAGGCTTTGCAAATCTTGTTCAGCTGTTAATATTGTGCGGAGATGGCACGGCAAGCTCCAAAACACAGTGAATCAAGTACGTCGCAGCTGCGCTTGCAATCAATAACCAACGAATCAGGGCCTTCGCCACCTTCACAGGTTCAGCGTCTTTGTCTCGGCAGTCTTCATCGGTTGTGCACCTCTGTTTTCTGCTTAGGAGGTATCCCGCGGCCGTCGCGATTCATTGTGATGGTGTTAAGCCTCGGCTAACGTTCGTTTCGGTGGACATCGGTGGTGTGGCAAAGTCGGACCCAGAGCTTCGACTTGAAGATGGCGTGTGCCCGCGGCACACGCCATCACTTTCTGACACGCCAAATTTCTGACATGCCCTACTGCTTCCAAATCGCAGTGTACTGTTGCCCTCCTTCACTTTCGTTAGTTCGAACTTTCGTTAATTCGAACTGAAGCGGCTTCCCCTTGCGGTTCGAATTAACGAGCTTTTACTGTATATATATATATATATATATATATATATATATATATATATATATATATATATATATATATATATATATATGGGGGTTCGAAAAGCCAGTTGCCCACCCCCGGCCACCACCGGAAAAAATGAGAACGTTCTATCTGTATATATTGTTCGATAGTGAAGCTCTAAACAACTAGAATGTATATACCCTTTGCGACGTAGGTTGTGTTAGATATGGACCTGTTTCCTGCGATTACTTCGAGTTCCCCAGACCACATCGGATTGCAGCACAGCTAATTGAGGAATGCAGAAGCAGGAAAGCGCATTCCAGAGAAGCGGCCGAGCAAACAAGTTTAAGGCAACAAGTTTACGTGCCAACAAGTTCGTGCGCCGCCGGGATTAGCAGGTGGGCATCCGACAATGAAGCAGGTGCAGCCCTCCCCTTCTTGTTCGAAGTCCATTGCCAGTCTGCGAGGCAAGACCGCAGCAAGCCGCCAGGTGTGACACCACGACACGGGCGCCTACCATTGGCTGCAAGTGGCGTCATCGGAGTGGACTCTCCCATTGGTCAAACATGACGTGACTTGCAGTGCTCGAAGGGCTTATAAGAAGCCTTCCAGAGAGACCTGAGGATTCTGGGACATTCCCTGATTCACCTCTCTCGAACTTCTTGCCGCGGGCCGCAGCGTCCGAGTTGCTGCCGGCCCGTAATGTCAGTACGACGGTTACTTGTCGCTCACCTCTCTGTACATAATATAAGAATAAATCCTCCCAAGTTGTGTTTCCATCCTGAAGTCCGTCCTTCAACCCCTACATCTGGTGGCAGCGGTGGGATCGCCTCCGAATGCATCGGCTGGTGGCAGCGCTACGGATCAACCTTCGTCGAGAGAGATCCTAAGGAACCGGGAAGAGCGAAGAAGAGAGAGCCTTCGTCGAAAGAGGTCCGAAGAGACTGGGAGTATCGAAGAAGGAGCGAGCCTTCGACCCAGGGAGTCCGGAAGGAACCGGGAACAGCGGACGAATGAACCGGATGGCAGGGTGCTGCAACCGTAAGTGAGCGCGTGGTTTTTTTCCTTATGATTCGCCAGACTCAAAGGTTGTGTGTTCAATTTTGATAGTTCTGGGAATCGGGAGTTTGTTGCATAGTGTGTTTGCACAAATTAATTAAGGAAAACAGTTTTAACCACCTGTCGGGGCAGCTGCCATGGATCTTAGAAGGTTGGCGAGGTTGGACTTGTTGTTGGTGTGCGACGATTTGGGAGTTGAGGCGGACGAACGGATGAAAACGCCAGCTATCATAAAGGCGATTGAAGATAGTGGCAATGATGATAAAAGCATTGAGCTTGCTTGGGAGGTGATACAGGAGCCACGGGAGCGTGTACGTCGTGTACGTTTGCGAGAGCGTCGTGAACTTAGGAGTAAGCGTCAGCGTGAAGAACGCGAGAATGAACGGAAGCAGGAGCTTCAAGAACTTGCTCTTATGTGTCAGCGTCACGAACGTGAGAAGGCACGCGAACGTGAGAATCAACGTAAGCTTGAGCGAGAGGAAAAGTATGAGAGAGAGAAGGCAGCACTGATCAAAGCGATACAGGATTGTGATCAGTTATTGGCACAGAGACAACGGCTGTCTGAGAATTCTGTAGGAAGTACAGAGCAAAAGAATGAGGAAGTGTCTAGACTTTCGCCAGAAGCCGACGAAAAGAGTAGTGCCTGTGAGATTGGCTGCAGATTGATAGGTGAAGGGAAAAGGCTAGCTGCTAACGATGCCTTAGTGGCAACAGAGGCCGTTAAAGGCGGCAAGGAGAGCGACGAGGTGCTGTGCCAACAGATGACTGTAAAGACAGCTAGGCCAGCTGCGAACAAATTGGCACAGTTACCGCGTGTGTGCGTCGCTGGTAATGTTAGCGAGGTTGCTAGCGAAGGAAAGGGTACTTCTGACCCGACAGACGCGAGCCATGTAGAACCAGATGTGCGTGCAGAAGTGAAGTGCGAACTGAGCGATGCAGTTGAGAGTAGTTCTCGGGATGGCGAGCTCCGTAGTCCACGAGAGAACAACTGCATTGTTCAGGGATCGGTGCGGCTCTCCGCCAGTCTAGATGGCCTAGATAGGGATGATTCAGTTAATAATCATTCGGACTGTGCGCGTGAGACAGCGATCGATACCGACGGGCTGTGTGCCGATGCACAGCGTGAGCTGGGCAATGTAGTAGAGGGCAGTTCGCAAGAGTGCGAGTTGTCTAACTCGAGTAAAGCCTGCTGCATTGTGCCAGAGTCGGTTGAGCTGTCCGCCAGTCGAGGCAGAGAGAGAGTAGATTTAAATGTAAATCACTCAGACAATGCGGGTAAGAGGCCGATCCGGGCCGACGAAATGTGTACCGGCCAGCACGAGGCACGAGGCGACATGAAAGCGAGTGCAAAGAGAAAGCGCCGTAAAAAGAAGCGCAGTAAAGACCGAAAGTCGGTAATTAATGTAGCGCCGCCAAAGATGGCGAGAAACCCAAATGGGCAGGGCGCGAGGAGAAGAAAGGTGCGGTCGTCACTGACGATGTTGACGCATCCTAAACGTTCGAGCCACAGGTCAAAGGGGGACCGCGAAGAATGTTCTGCACGGACGCGGACAAAGGGCACGAGGCAGTTACGCTCCTCGTCGTTCCGTAGTTCTTTTCACAGCTCAGCGTGCAGTTCGAAGAAACGCAAGGTGGTAGGACGAGACCAGGTGGGGAGTAGCGACGCGGTCAATCGAGTTCGTGTTGAAAGCGGGGCGCGAGGACGCAAATTGGCAGGAGACCGTAACGTCTTGGGGGAGCTGATAGTTAGTCAGCCCTTTTGTTGTCTCTCGGCAGCCAGAGTAGCTTTCAAGCCGCGACCACCGCGAGGACGGCTCAGAGTATGAGTCAGACATAAGCGTTTGGAAAGGGAGGCGAAGAGCCCTTCCGTAGAAATGGAGTGTCTTGTTTTTTTTATTTTGAGCATCGGAAAGTTTTTCGCGATTTGAGACTAGGATTTCTTTCAATGTGTAAGGTTTGAGCTTTGTTTGTGTTTTCGTTTGAGAAGCTCCGTGATTTGAAAGATGAGGTTTATGTAAACATGTAGTCTCGCGAGATGCTCATTAATAAGTAGATAGGTTTTTTTTTTTGTGTGTGTGAGTAACCTGAGGGTCAAGGTTATTGTTGAGAGGCCTATCGTAACGCGCGTGTGTGTTATTTAACCTTCTTTCTTTTTAAGAGTTGAATTTTCTAAGGTTAAGCGCGTAGATTTTCAGTGAGTGCATGATTTGCACGGAGAAGCGTTCTTAGTTCCATTAGCGCGTGTCCTGTGTGGACGGAAGGAAGCAGACTTTATGACTGGGTTGCTCGTGTGTGTGGAGGGCAGCCGTATTCTGACTTCTCTGATAAGTACGCGTGGAACGAGTTATTAAAAGACGCATTATTTTAAGGGTTCTGCGGAGTGTGTAAGTCCCGCAAGTTTAATTGTTCGTTTATGTCACGTGTCCTGTAGGACCTTCAGGGAAAAAACGTGAGTAAGCGTTAATGAAAAGTTTGCCTACAACGCAAGTACGCGTTCTGTTTAGTGACCACAAGGCTAGTGCGCTTGTGATTACGTACTTGTGAGGTTGACCAGATTGTTCAGTGGCACCAATAAGTGCGATAAGTACGCCACTGCGATAGATTGGAAACATGCTGTTCGTGTGGTTAGGCCACTTAAGTTATGTTCGGCTGTTTTCATTTGTTGTTTGCATCGTCAACGACCCTTTTGTTTTGCAACAACAATAGTACTCTGGTCTTGTCGGCAATCGAGGAGAAATGGATAGCTGTTTGGAAGGGTGGTTACAACAGTTTTGTCGAAATTGGGGAACTAAAAGATCAGGGTTCATTTTGACTCAGTAATAGCCTGGCGAGTCAGGGGTGAAGAGCCTGCGCTTACACGTGGGGCAGCGCTGTGTTATTTGGTTTGTTTGACGTATGTTCTCCAGGGCCCAGGATCCCGAGGGTTGTCAAACGTGGCTCGACCCCAGTACCCTGCAGCTTCTTTCAGCGTTCCTCATGGCCAGCGAATTGAGTTCACCGGCCATTCAGAACTACCGGGGCGAGGACGAGCTGTTAGATATGGACCTGTTTCCTGCGATTACTTCGAGTTCCCCAGACCACATCGGATTGCAGCACAGCTAATTGAGGAATGCAGAAGCAGGAAAGCGCATTCCAGAGAAGCGGCCGAGCAAACAAGTTTAAGGCAACAAGTTTACGTGCCAACAAGTTCGTGCGCCGCCGGGATTAGCAGGTGGGCATCCGACAATGAAGCAGGTGCAGCCCTCCCCTTCTCCTTGTTCGAAGTCCATTGCCAGTCTGCGAGGCAAGACCGCAGCAAGCCGCCAGGTGTGACACCACGACACGGGCGCCTACCATTGGCTGCAAGTGGCGTCATCGGAGTGGACTCTCCCATTGGTCAAACATGACGTGACTTGCAGTGCTCGAAGGGCTTATAAGAAGCCTTCCAGAGAGACCTGAGGATTCTGGGACATTCCCTGATTCACCTCTCTCGAACTTCTTGCCGCGGGCCGCAGCGTCCGAGTTGCTGCCGGCCCGTAATGTCAGTACGACGGTTACTTGTCGCTCACCTCTCTGTACATAATATAAGAATAAATCCTCCCAAGTTGTGTTTCCATCCTGAAGTCCGTCCTTCAACCCCTACAGTTGAAATTATTCATAATTCAAAAAAGGGGGTAAGGCGTGCAGACATGGACACAAGAGCAGTGGACAACACGGATGCCTCAGTGCTTCCTTCAGCGTTCGTGTTGTCCACTTCTCTTCTGTCCATGTCTGCATGGCTTACCCCTTTTTTTGCATTATGAATCCTTACCAACTATACTCCGTTTCAGACATCAGGAGCAATGCTGTGGAGGCTAGAGTGACTTTTTGCAGTGGCTACGTGCCCACTGAGAAATAGTTTGATCTTGATGTTCTTGATCTTGAATGTTCTTTAATGTTCTTGATCGCAATTGTGTGAAACTGTTTTTTAAAGAGGCTCGATATTCAATGAAAAACGTTTTAATACTTTGAAACAAACAAACTGTGGTATACGGTTATCTAATGCATTGTTCTAGGTAAATTTGTTTTTAATTTCGTTTCTTTATAATTGCGGTGTCAATAACAGCCTGATTATGTTCATGTTAAGACATACGCCACTCCTATAGTTTAATGATACGCTGGCACTTCAACTGAGGTAAGTCCCAACCTTGGCTCAGCTTCAAAAGAAAAATAACTGCTGACGTAGTGGCCATGGTGAGTGCTAAAGAAATTAAAAAATTCACGACAAGTATCATAAGATCTTGACATCACTGTCATTTCCGGATGTGATACCACTTTTTATTTTTTACTTTCTGTTAGTTGTTCTCCCGATAGATGACGGTTGCAACAAAAATTAAGCTGCCATTTTCTTGACATGTGGGCTTCTATCACATGTGGATTCTTTGGAAGCTTCGCTATCAGTTTACATAGACCTTAAAGGGCCCCTCACCAGGCCCCATAGCAAATTTTGGTTATACGCTAGAAGTTGCTCCATGTTCTCTAGGGTTCTCCATGTTCTCTAACGTTTTTTTCAAATCAGCTCATTAATAGCCGAGATATATTCAAGTGCCGAAAATCCATGATTTCAGGAGGCGAGCTCCACTGCCAAGCGAGACACTCTCTCCACTCGCCCATCTAGCCCCCGCAAGCGAAATTCCTCGGCGTTCTCCCATACCGGATTTTGAAGATCGCGTAGCGCATACGCCACGCCACGGGCCCCACCTTCATTTTTTTTTTTTTTTCAGCGCGGCGCACTTTCGTTGACGGCGTCGCGCGCGAGCTGTTGTGATTGTCTTGTTTCGCGCAGCGCACGGTTTCGGGCGCTGTGCACGAGGGCACCTGACTAGCGCTATAAGTGAACACGCGCTGGAACACGTTAGAAAATGACATAGTTTCGGTGTCTGCGCGCACTGCACGACGTGGGAACAAGCAGACAAAACGGAAGTATATCTCTCTTGCTGCAGTGCGAAGTAAAACAAAAACATGCAGACATTCGATTTGCGCGTTTTATTGTTTCTCTAAGCTTTGATCCGTCTAGTGAAGTAACATATTACACAAATAACAGATCACGGAAAAATCGTCGGCACATACGATGCGTGTTGGCTAAAATCAATTTTGCAGTTTCCCACAAAATGTTTGCTACGAATCCGTGTTGTCTCTGATGGTGACAATGGACTTCTATCGACACTGTGCGGAAATAAGCAAAATATATCGCTGCATAGCACAAGTACGACCTGCGCGCACAACTTTAACTGGTACGTCCGCTACGATATAGAATAGAGGCGGCAGCGTAAATAGCTTGGCAATTTTTTAACAGTGGTAAATAAGCGGAAGTCGAAAGCATTGGTAACCATTTCTGCTTCAGCAATGCCGGCGCGACCAAGACGCGGGCGTGTATCGTCTAGTAACTCGATCGATCGGTGCAGTGGTGATGCAGGAATGAACTCCGGTCATGTTCAATGCATCGTGCACATATTGAATTTCTCGGCACACGTTAACTCCGACCACTGCTAACACAATAATAATTCCCAGTCATGCGAAGAGACGCCGTCGCAAACGATAAGCGCGGGTACAGATGATTCTAGTACACTGTAGCGCGGGCGCGACCTTGAAGGGGGTGAAATCGTTCCGCCAGGGGAGAAACGAGCGCTGTCGTCTAGGTTGAAATAAAGTCCAGGTTGAAATAGGATGAAATGAAGAGGGACCTTAGGATGAAACTTGCATGACACGTCATCCTCCGGCTTGGAGCGCGGCGGCCGCGAGGAGAAGCAAAAACGGCGTTCGGCTTGAATTTTCAGATCTTTCCGCGGCGCGTAGAGATGTAGTACTTTGCAGGTACGATCGTTATCGCGCAATGTATAACCGTGTATATAACGCTGTAATACTTCACACGATGATTCCACTACTATTGTAAGAAACTATGGATTCCACATCCCAGTGGGCCGTACGCGACGATATGTTTTTAGACCTTGCTGATTGGTGGACGCATTTATTTGGACTAAGGGCGTGTGCACCGTGGGCGTGTGTATCTTTTTGTGTCGTCCAGGGCATTTCCAATCTGTGGTAGTTGCACCACATATTCTCTATGTACGAACAGTGTAAAATTTGGCGCGGGAACGGACATTAATTACCACAGCTTGGCGCACGGTGTACGCAGCAGCAGAAAAAAAAGATCTTAAACATTTTAAAAAATTATTCCAAAATACTTGTCTGATTTGTTTAAAAACATTATAATTAAAGAATAACAGTACCTCAAGATATGTATGATGCAAAAGAGACCACACTTGTTAGCCTTTGGAGCAATTACTAGCGCCAACATTATGTAGACGTGATGTAGACTTGCTTTATAACGCACGGCGAGCCTAGCAAGGCGTCTAGGCTCTTAAGATGGCGCTGCAGTCATTAAATGCCGGTATTCGGGTCGCCTCCAGATGAAACCGCACGATTTTGCCAAATTTTGCTTAGCCTACTGTTATTTATTAAGGTGTATTGTATAAGGGATCGTACGTAGCGCCTCTTTGACCGAAACGTGGAACAAGCACCCGCAATGCTTTCCATGTGCCACGCTGTAGGCCTGCAAGGTCAGGTGAGTAGTGGCTTTAGCGGATGGTGTCGCACTGAAACCAATGTTGGGCGCTCTCAGCGCATTCATTTGAGTGCTGTTTGTTCGCTGAAGAAGTTCAATTGAAAGGAAAAAAAAATGACACTCGCCCGTACACTTTTCGCGAACCTATGTAGGGACGGGATTAGCATCGGGGCACGATTACTGGAATCTCGTGTATTACATACACTCTGAAACCGTGTGGTCTGCCGTTTATGGAATAAGCTCTGTGTTTCGTTATTCGGCGTTTTCAGGCGCGGCTGCATGTGTGCTCCTGTTGCCAGAAGTGTACGCCCATGGGGAACATCATTATTTGCGTGATCTGCTGCCAGGTCGAAACCGAGTGCTCCAGCGTGTGTTGTGCACGTGCCTGCTAGTCTGTCATGGTGTTTTATTTAAAACGTAGATATATTGCCTGTGTATTGTCAGACTGTAAAAATATCTAAGTGCAGTGCAGTTAAACACAATTTGCACGCTTTGGGACAGCTACTATTGGTTTGAAATGCAACAGCATTTTTGCAAGACTAAACGAGAGCGTCAGTTTCTTGAGACGATGCCTCAATTGAGATGATGAAATGACGTACACTTCACTCTTACAGCTTGCTCGGTGCACATATCGTTGTGTATGTGATTTGAGCTCCTTCGTTTTTTTTTGTGTGTCTTTTTCTGGGGCAAATTTTTTGATAATGATGTATGGTATCGCTACTCGTTGATTTTTAGTCACGTTTAACGACTAATTATTCTCTGAATTGATCAGATATGAACTGATGTCTTCTCAACAAAATTGTACATTTTATTTACCGCATTTCATTTGATGTGTTTTGGAGTAAGGCCAATATGTTAATGTGTAGTATGAGCCATGGACTACTGTGAAGCAAATGATGTGATGTGGAATTAGTCATAATGCTTCTGTTATTCTGCCTGGCCTGATACTATGACAGTTTCGACACATATTTTGCAGTATTGACAATGTAATCGCCGTCATAAGCTGTTCTGACTAGGTGTCTGCGCTTTTTCTAAATCAGGGCTACACAACAACGGAGTTCCGACAACTATGGTTGGCTGGTGTTGCAATTGGAGAAAAACTTTATGATGAGAAAAACTGCATTTTTTAATTTTTTTTGTCACACGAAAGCGAAGACATTAACAGGTGGCGGGAACAGGCACATTAAAACAGAAAAGGTGTTGGAGCTTGTTATCTCTTGTTAGGAGCAGATAGAATGGCACACGACCACTGAACTTGTTCATGTTACAAAGGCATTGACCACATTACTCCTGCAGCATCCATAATTGAATATAACATATGCTTTCCGAACAAGTTTTGATTGAATGATTGCAAATGGTAGTGAATGCAAATAGATGAGTTTTGTTTGGTGTGTTCACTCTATTTTTCTATCTTGGCAATAATTTTCTCACATTTCGGCGAGCATCACTCAAGTAAGCTTCAGTCAAGGTTGCTTGGATCTATTAACATTGGCTGCAATAACAGTTGTTGAGGCTTTCTACAAAGTGATGCATATAACATGGGGCTCTTCATTGGCACATTTTAAGGAGCTCATAATAAAGTGACCAAGGCTTGACAGGCTGATTTTTTTACGTGCAGCGTGTCCTAAACATATGGGTATGATGAACACATCTCATCCATTATAATAACAAAAGCGTCAACATTTCTATGTCTGTGTCATGTTTGAAACTTCAAATCCGAGATACAAATTGCTTCTTTTTTAATAACTGTCGGCATTGGATATATTTTGTTCAGTTCAAGGATAAATTTAATTCACGTGGGAAATCTTTAGAATGTGTTGACAACCTACCAGCACAGTTCCAACAGCATTTCATGTCCTTCAGAGTTGAAAAACAGAGTGACCACTTTCTTGGTGATCCTTTCTTAGTGACGCTGGTATATTGCAGCTATACAATGCAGCTAGAGCTGCATCAACCTGCAGTGTTTGCTGGATCAAGAAGGCGTACAGAGTAACTAACCCCTGCTTCAGTTTTATAGAAAGCTTAATAAAAACGAAATCAAATGTGGAAACATAGCTACCAATGCCTTGAAATTGTTGCCTCTTTTTGGAAGTCCTAAGTCTGGGAGACCCAGTTTTCTTTTGATAACTCTGTACAAGAGCTGTCTTCTGTCTTCAAGAACTGGCATGGCATGCATTACAAGGCGTGCTTCAGACCAGGGGCTGATCCATGTCAGCTTCAGGTGGAGGGGCTCATCAAAACACAGAGAACTGGGAGACAAGGTTTACTGCAGAGTCAGTTACAGCCTCAGGCCCATGTCCCCCTTTTTGATTTGTCACTGCTGAGGATGACAGCAATTACAGCTAACAGAATGCCTTTCCACGAGGATGCGCATAAAAGTGCAGCCTGTGAGGTTCCCAGAGATGCTACCTTTGGCCCTCACTGATTTGGAGTTGTGCAGCCCTGATATAGATGATAAAATACATGAGCCTAGGTTTGTGCATCCGTTTGTGCATCCGCAAAATCTGACACCGCCGGATTTTCTCCATTTTATGTACTCTACGGTTGCGAACCGACCTTGCCCCTTGACACTGTACTTCCTCCTGCTGCGATCTCAACAACCGAGTATGCGCACGATGCCATCGCCCTCGCCGACCATGCACGCCAGCTTGCCCGTGCTCGACTGACGGACTCGCAAACCACGCAGCAGCGTCAGTACAACACCTGCCACCGTGACGTACAGTTTTCGTCTGGTGCACTCGTGCTCCTGTGGTCGCCCTCTCGTCACGTCGGACTTTCAGAAAAGCTCCTTTCGCGATATACAGGGCCCTACCATGTGCTGCGCCAGGTGACGCCTGTGACGTACGAAATTGCTCCTGTGGGCTCAACCTCGTCATCTACTCTGGCATCTAGTGATGTCGTGCACGTCAGTAGGCTCAAGACCTACTACACTGCTTCAGAGTCCGGCCTTTAGTAGCTCCGGGACGGCGCTTTTGCCGCCGGGGGTAGTGCTACGGTATAGTATTTCCAATGACGAAGAGCCGAGCAGTAAGATGACGATTGGAAGCTAGCGCGGGCTGTTGCCACTTGGCCAACTGCGGCGTATTGCCTTGTAAATACACTTGTAAAATAGCTTTTCGTCGGTGTCTTCCTACGTAAGAATATCGTAATACTACCCCCGGCGGCAAAAGCGCCGTTGCGGTGCTGTTAAATATCCAAGGGGCGTGGAGAGTTGTAGGGTTTGAGTCGGGCGACATGGACAACGTCACTGGTTGTGACAGCAGAGGACATAGTGGGCGTGGCTAGAATGATTTCGTAGGTAACATCGGTCACTTGGCGAAGCACGTGATATGGGCTCGTGTAGCAGGAAAGCAGTTTTTCACAAAGGCCAATTTTACGCGATGGTGACCAAAGCAACACGAGGGTGCCGGGCACAATATTGACATCACGATGACGGAGGCCATAGCGCTGCTTTTGTTTGTCTTGAAAGACTTGTAGATGAGCACGCGCAAGTTGGCGAGCATGGCTAGCATGGGCGATAGCATCACGGGCATAAGCGCTAGTTGATGCTGTGGTGGACGGAAGCACAGTGTCCAGTTGTAGCGTCGGTTCACGGCCATACAAGAGGTAAAAAGGAGAAAAGCCAGCAGTGTCGAGACGGGAAGAGTTGTACGCAAAGGTGATGTAAGCTAGAGTCTGGTCCTAGTCACGGTGGTCGTATGAAACGTATTTGGATAGCATGTCTGTAAGGGTGCGGTTCAAACGCTCAGTGAGGCTGTTCGTTTGAGGGGGGTAGGAGGTGGTAAATTTATGCTGTATTGAGCAGGCACGCATGATGTCGTCAATGACTTTGGCTAAGAACAAATGGCCCCGGTCTGCTAGCAATTGATGCCGAGCACCATGAATCAAAATGATATCATATAGGAGGAAGTCCGCAACATCAGTTGCGCAACTGGTCGGAAGAGCGTGGGTTACGGCGTAGCGGGTCGTGTAGTCCGTCGCGACTGCAACCCACTTGTTTACTGATGTAGATTCTGGAAATGGGCCGAGAAGGTCCAAGCCGACACATGGAAGGGCTCGGCAGGTATGTCGAGTGGCTGCAGGTAACCAGCGGGGAGCTGGGGTCGTTGGCAAAGTTCACAAGCGGCGACGTAACGTCGAACAGAATGGGCAAGGCCCGGCCAGAAAAAACGGCGACGTACACAGTCATAGGTTCGAGATACGCCGAGGTGTCCTGCCGTTGGTGCGTCGTGAAGGTCTTCTAGAACGGTTGAGTGGAGGTGTTTAGGTATGACAGGTAGGAACTCAGAGCCATCCGGATGAAGGTTACGACGGTACAGAGTACCGTCGCGGAGGACGAAGAGGCGTAGTGTGGCCTCGGCGGGAGAGTGTTCAAAACGGTCGACGAGTGCTCTGATGTAGGCGTCACGACGTTGCTCATCGGCGAAATGAAGCAGCTGTGATACAGAGAATACGGAAGCAGCACTGATAATATTGGAGGAACCAGGGCCGTCAACAGGGTAACGCGACAAGCTGTCAGCATCTTGGTGCAGGCGGCCAGACTTGTACACCACGCAATTTTAAAATTCTTGTAGCCTCAAAGCCCATCGACCAAGCCTGCCTGTAGAATCTCTTAGCGATGTGAGCCAGCAGAGAGCATGATGGTCAGTGACTACTGAAAAAGGGCGACTGTAAAGGTAAGGATGGAACTTCGCAACCGCCCAGACTACAGCAAGGCATTCTTGTTCCGTAATGGAATAGTTGCGCTCCGATGGTGTGAGGAGGCGACTCGCATAAGCAATAACACGATCCTGGCCATGCTGACGCTGGGCTAAGACGGCACCTACGCCATGACCACTGGCATCTGTATGCAATTGTGTAGGGGCATCAGGGTCGAAGTGGGTGAGAATGGGTGGTGAGGAGAGAAGAGTAACGAGGCGTGAGAAGGCAGCGGATTCTGCAGTACCTCACGAGAATTGTACGCCTTTTTTCAAAAGATTAGTGAGGGGTCTAGCAATTTCTGCAAAATCTTGAATAAAACGACGAAAGTATGAGCATAGCCCTACAAAACTTCGAACGTCTGCAGCTGTCTTCGGAACTGGAAAGTCTCGGACAGCGCGAGTTTTGTTGGGATCAGGCTGTACTCCGGAAGCGTCAACGAGGGGGCCCAGAACAGTAATTTGGCGGCGGCCGAAACGACATTTGGACGAGTTAAGTTGCAGCTTCGCCTTTCGAAATGCATCAAGTATAGCTGTTAGATGCTTAAGGGGAGTGTCAAACGTGGGCGAGAAGACGATGACGTCGTCGAGGTAACAGAGACATGTGGACCATTTGAAACCTCAGAGCAAGGAGTCCATCATACGCTCAAAGGTGGCAGGGGCATTGCATAATCCAAATGGCATTACTTTAAATTGGTATAGGCTATCAGGTGTGATGAACACGTTTTGTCTCTGTCCATATCGTCAACAGCAATCTACCAGGATCCAGAACGAAGATCAATAGAAGAGAAATAGCTGGAACCGTGGAGGCAGTCAAGGGCGTCGTCTATGCGTGGGAGCGGGTAGACGTCCTTCTCAGTAATGTTGTTCAGATGATGGTAGTCTACACAGAAGCGCCACATGCCCTCCTTCTTCTTAACCCACACCACAGGTGACGCCCATGGACTCGAAGAAGGCTCAATGATGTTTTTGTCTAGCACTTTGTTCACCTCACTTTGATTTACTTGGCGTTCCAACGCAGAAACTCGTTACGGTCGTCGCTGAATAGGAGTAGCATCTCCAGTAAGAATCCGATGCTTGACCGCGAGCGTCTGGCCTAAAGGGCGATCGTCAAAGTCGGAAATATCTCTGTAGGACGATAATACTTGGTAAAGACCTTCAGCCTGCGCAGAAGACAGGTCCGTCGCAACCATTTTTTCCACCTTGGTATCGGCGGCCGAGGCTGGCACGATGGGCCTGCTAAGCTCGCAAGAAGCATCGGTCGATAAAGTTGTCACATGATGGTCACCGAGACAATCAACGTTGACAAGGCAAATGCCTTGTGGTAGAATTTGCTTTGCCAATCCAAAGTTAAAAATAGGCATGAAAGTGCGGTTCGCAGTAATAGTAAGTATACTGTGAGGCACGGTAACGTCATACTGTAGTGGAATGTCGGGCAGAGGAGTGACGAAGTACTTGCCATCAGGGACTGGTGGGGAAGACGAGTTCAATATAGGCTATTGATTTTGGCGGCACCCGCCATGGTTGCTCAGTGGCTATGGTGTTAGGCTGCTGAGCACGAGGTCGCGGGATCGAATCCCGGCCGCGGCGGCCGCATTTCGATGGGGGCGAAATACGAAACCACCAGTGTACTTAGATTTAGGTGCACGTTAAAGAACCCCAGGTGGTCGAAATTTCCGGAGTCTTCCACTATGGCGTGCCTCATTATCAGAAAGTGGTTTTGGCACGTAAAACCCCATAATTTAATTTTTAAATTTGATTTTGGCGGCAGGCGAATAAAGTCGGTGGGGCATAGGCGGCACTGGGGTGCATCAGAAGATTCTGCGAGAATCTGCAACTCAAGGCGAAGGGTACTGGCAGAGCAGTCAATAAGAGCAGAATGTGCGGAGAGAAAATCGAGGCTGAGAATGAGGTCGTGGGGGCAATGAGCAATCATGGTGAAGAGGACAGGAGTGTGGCAGCCGGTGATGCTAACATGTGCCGTACACATGCCGATGATAGGCACAGTACCGCCATCCGCAACGCGGACGACGTGTGCCGACACTGGGGTGAGGAGCTTGTTCAGTCGTCGTCAGAAGGCAGCACTCATAATAGAAAGATGAGCACCTGTATCGATGAGTGCCGTGACAGGATAGCCGTCAACGTCAAGAAGGTTTTGGTTCATGTGTAACGTGAGCAGAGGATTTGAGGGCAGGCGGACAACGCAGCTTCACCTCCAGAAGTTGCAGTGCCCAGTTTTCCGGCTAGATCCGGGAGGCGATAGGCGACGGAGAGAAGCGACGGGGTTGGGGCGAACGAGACTGATAGCGTTGAGGTGAGCGAGAGCGGCTGTAGCGAAGGTTTGGAGCAGGGTCATCAGTGGCAGTGGGTTCATGGCGGGTGGCATAGGGAACAGAAGGTCCAAAGGTGCGGGAATAAGTGGCGGCGTGTGTCCGAGGAGGCGGTGGCCATCGGTTGCGGCAGTGACGAGTGACGTGGCCGATGCGACAGCAGTGGAAGCAGAGCGGTCTATCATCAGGGGTACACCATTCGGACGGGTTGCGGCGAGATGTGGTAGAAAAGGACTGCCGGAGACGAGGAGGGCCGGTAGAGAACTTGGGAACGCTGTGTTGAGATGTTGAACACACGGAGTTCAGACCCATGTTCTCAAATTCCTGTCTGACCACGGCCTGAATCATGGCAATCGTGGTTGCTGGCAGATCGGGAGGTGTCGTGGAGAAAGCTGGCGAACAGGCGGCCACGAGCTCGTGGCGAACAATACGGGTGACGTTACAGGTGGTGGTCTGACACGGTCGACCCTCACATGTCGACGTAGCAGCGGTGTTGGGTAGCCACGTGATGTGGTGTGTGGTACGGCGGCTCTTGGCTTGTTCAAGGCGGCGGCATTCTTTAATGATGGCGTCGATTCTCGAGACGTTGCCAAAAACAAGCAAATTGAAAGTGTCGTCGGCGATGCCTTTTAGAACACGTGACACTCTATCTGATTCAGACATAGCATCGACAGCTCTGCGGCATAGAGCCAAGACGTCAAAGATGTATGAAATGTACGGCTCTGTAGATGTCTGAACACGAGACGCAAGAGCCTTTCTCGCGGCAACCTTGCAGCCAATGGGGTCGCCGAACAGTTCCCGTAGCTTTTCTTTGAAAGTGTCCCAACTGCTTATCTCGTCTTCATGCGTCTGGTACCACACGCGTGGGGTGCCGCCAAAATAAAAGATGACATTGGCGAGCATAATGGTTGGGTCCCACCTGTTATTACCGCTGGCATGTTGATATAGCTTTATCAACGTCCTGTCCCTCCAGGCCAGAGAACACACCAGGGTCGCGATGTTGGGCAACCGTGACGATTGGAGCAGTCGAACCAGCCAAAGTTTTTGCAGAGGCGGGCTCGTCACCGGGAGGCATGGTGACAAGCTCGATGTACCGACCACTCCGGAGTTCTGTGGCAAGGACGGGGATCGCTGACCTCCACCAGAATGTTACGCGTAGAAAGACACAGACGAAAGAGGCTATTTACAGGCTATTTACACTGGACTGGAGCCAGAGCGCCAGGCCAACATTCACTCGTGCCAAGGGCACCGACCCATTTCTTCGTCGTTCTCGCGGCGGCTCGTCCCTTGAGCATCGCTCGATGATATCGTAATAATATATTTGGAGCTGCATAATTCAAGCAAAGCTTTTTGTTGTTTCACACTTTCTGGGTTTTCGTGCAGAGATAATTGGCCAGAAAAGGCTGATAGGGTGATGATTATTGAGAAGATCCTCAAAATTGTATATTTTCGATTGAACACGTTGAGTGTGGTTGATTACTCTGTTGTCTGTCCTCATCTTGTTAGTGTTTTGTTCACACCGACTAGCCAAGGGCCATGTTGTTTTCTCATCCAGAAAGCTGTGTACATTGAGTAGTGTGACTGTGATTTGATACCACCAACCTTATCACATGTTTGTGCTTGTGATATATTCAATGTAGTAAGTGCTCTCACCCTTGTCTCCTTCATTGAATCTGCTCATTCATACTCATATATTGTGCATATCTAGACTTATGGCTAGTTCAGTCCACATTTTGTTCTACTTTGAATAACAGAAGGATCATTAGCGGGGCAAGTCTGTAAGCTGTCACAGTGAAAGAGCTCCAACGGGACAGGAACAGAAAGAAAGGACGGAAAAGCACTCTGTCAATGTTCTTTCCTTGTGTTCTTGTCCCGTTCGCATTATGTTTCGCTATGAGAACTTTAAACAAAAATCTTCTGTAGCCCCAAGCTGCTTGAATGGATGGCAGTCAACTGTGTTACCTAAGCTGCACTTCCATTAATGAGCTTAGTTACAATTTGTCCGAATCGCAAAGATGACCCTTCTATGATTTACAATGTGAAATGAAGGAATAAGCACTCAAGTTCACAAATGTAACACTCTTTATCAAGAGATTTGCAGCACCCTCCTCTGGCAAATCAGAAAGGCATTGAGATCAACTGGCGTAATACTGTTCCTAACCTGTATTATAGTTGCAGATCACTGCTACACAATGGTTTACGGCTATTGGCTGTGCTAATGAGCAATTGCTTCTGATGAATTCCTTACAGAATGCTTCAGCAGGGAACTCTGGGCGAACCACTCGCCCATAGTTCTTCTCAGCCTGGAAGCAGCCTATTGAAACATTGGGGGCTGCTTGGTGGCCAACCTTGTTTTTCGTGTGCCGTTGCAGCTCCCTGGTTAATTTTCTTCCAAGGACACACTGCACTAGCCACAATGATATCTCCCCCTCCAAGACTACGTAATGGTTCTGCCGCAATCTCTCCTAACTTAGACCACCTTCACAACTTTGTGCACCCTAACTCTGTCTCTTTCTTGGGTGTGTGATGCCGCCAAAGTGCCTTCGATATCGGCCTACTGCAGGCTGTTTTGCATCTTTCAATGAGCAGCCAGGTCAGTTACCATTCTTCAGGATAATCTGCATCGCCAAAAATTGGCCTACCCAGAGGCGCTCCATCAGACTAGTGAATGTCACCTGCATACCTTGCCTTGTGTCACGTCAGGGAATGGAGCCACATGTGCTGCGCATAGAACATTATTTGACAGTTGCAGCTGTCAGAAGGTTACCAAACAATACATCCTATGTCTGATATAATGATCAGCACACCTTGTACCGTCAGCTTAGCATCGCATCATTACCATGTCTATTTTGTAGTGCTGTTTAAAAAGGGGACCCTGCAGCACCGTCTTCTGGCAGATCAAGGTGGTGTCGAGATTAACTAGCATATGAAAGTGATGAGAATAAAGCTGCATTCGTGGCATGCTCACAAGCATGACATGGCCGGCAGATCAGTTTCGGGAGACTAAATGAGTCGGACATTTTTTTTCTGGCACCCTGTTTCCACAAATTAACTAATAATTGCTTTGTGCATATAATAGTCCAACACAATCGCCAAATTTAAAGGCTAACTGCCACAAAATTTAAGATGCATAAAAACCATAGTTAAAGATAGTGTAGATATAGAGAAGTCTCCGTGCAAAACTTTACATTTGAAATACGAGTGAAAGCATCACAAAAAGCTTGCTGTTTTTGATGCAGAAACTAAAAAAAAAAATGCTGCTCTTAACACTCAGTGGAAGTGACGCATGACCTAGAATGCGTGTTTCTAACGTCATTACCTCTAAGATTAGGTGGCGCCTGCAGCTGCATGTAGACTGAAAAATCTTGGAAGTAATTTGCTGGGACATGTCATAGCTGCTAACCACCACGTGCTCACGTTGTCTGCTTAGGTCCTGTTTAGAGGCTTTGCCAAGATTGCTTCAATGGTAGGAACAACTCATTCATAACCAGTTTAGCCAAACTGAAATTTTGTTGCAGTTGTTCTTTATGGCACTTGAAAATACAAATGCAGCTCCCTAAGTTTGCTCCTTGTTTCTTTAGGTCCTGTTCCCGCTGAGCCATGTTGCATCGTTGGTTGCAAACAAAAACACGGGCCGTACCAACCGCAGTGCCAAAAATTGCCAGCGGCATGGGAAGCAAGACCCTCAGAGTGACGTCTTGTGCTCTGAAAGCTTTTGCAATGTGAGTAATGGATTGAGTAGTGTGAACCATAATGTGCTGCTCTTGCTTACCAGCACCTTGCATTCTAGGAAAGTGCGGTGATCAGAGGAGGAGGAGGAGGAGGAATAAACTTTTATTGTAGAACCAGCACTTTGTGATGGCCGGGCCTAAGCCTCCCATGAAGGGACGTCGAGGGCTTGCCTCGCCGCCGCCTCGCGGGCGTGCTGGGTCGCCCAGGTTTGGTCGTCGAGGGCGGAGCTCCGCAGAGCCTCATGCAACCTCGACGAGAGAGTCGTGGTCACCACAGGGTCACCACAGGGTCTCTACAATGTGACAGTCTGCAATGCCCATACCTAGTGAGGATTCCTCAAGTGCAAGCACAATCATATTTCTACCCAGCAAAAGAGAGAACTAAAAGATATAAATCGTAAGGTTTTACACGCCAAAACCACTTTCTGATTATGAGGCATGCCATAGCGGGGAACTGCGGAAATTTAGACCACCTGGGCATCTTTAACATGCACCTAAATCTAAGCACACAGGTGTTTCCCCATTTTGCCCGCATCGAAATGCAACCCCGGTGGCTGGGATTCGATCCTGTGACCTCGCGCTTAGCAGCCCAACACCATAGCCACTAAGCAACCGTGGCGGGTGAAAGAGAGAAATGGTCTCCATGGCTGGCTTAATGCTCTTGAGGAGATCACATGAGCTGCGAGCAAGATAACATCGCATGCATAGTGCTTCCTGTGGTATAACAAGGAATGTTGCTGAAGCCAATGTTTTGGCAAGGGAACTGCTCTTCATGAGAGGAGCAAGTGAACCTCAGAACGACAGAAAGCTGAGCTAGTTGGTAAGGATTCATAATGCAAAGAAGGGAATCTGAAAAGAATCTTTCCTTACATTGCCAAGAGTGCCAAAATTGTAACTGCACACCTAAGTTAGATGAATGCGCAATATTGTACAGGCATAGGAAGAAAGATACACAACCTATGGTTGAGGCATAACATATTAATTATGGCGGAAGTGCATGTGTGAGTCAATCTTCAATGCCTTTACATAAGGAAGAGATCAAATTCCTTAACAGTTACCTCTCACAAAGACCGGCATGTGTACTCGATTGATATGTGGTGCTACCTTTCCAGGGCATGCGCAGATGAGTTTTGTGTCTTCATTCTTTTTTTAGCCTCAGTGCTTCCTTCAGCTGATAGTCGGTGTTCGCGTTGTCCACTTCTCTCCTGTTATGTCTGTGTCTGCACGCCTTACCCCTTCTTTGTATTATGGAGCAAATGCTTTTGCAACTGCTGCCCTGACGAGCATGCGGAGTATGTGATTCCTTACTTCTGATGGAGCAGGATGCAGCATGTTGCATGCTGGCTGAGGCAGCTCGACAGAGCCTCTGTACGGGCAAGTTCTCTATGCACCGTTGCTTTATGACACTTCATTTGCTTCTATTTTGGCCATTATAAGAATTTGGAAGCCATAATTACAGCTGAGTGCTATGTAAGGCAAAGCATTGTTGTTTGGTTGTAAAAGGACACTTGCAAACCGTGGTAGTTTTCTGAAGCAAAACTTACACCTCATGTGGTGAATATGAAATGTTTATTTGTCATTGCATTGTTAGAGACGTTGGTATATGTGCAGTTTTACAGTTTGGTGTTCTTAGACTGCATGAAATTATAAGTATGCACATCGCTTTATATATTTACTGAATGTCCATCGGTTGACTGATTGTTGTTTTGACCTTGTCTTAGCTGGTGACATCACTGGTGGATCTACCAGTTAGTGCGCCCAACGTGCATCATTATAGACGATGACGCACACTTGGAGAAGAACCCAGGCACGCTATGCCTAGAGTCGGAGAGGGGTTGTGTCAAGTGATAAGTGATTTTATGGGTGCCCTACCAGGTCTGAAAGTCGCATTGGGCCCTATCTGGGCATTTGTTAACTGCTGTGCACTTCAAATGCAGTCCTAGGTCGAGGTTTAGGATGCTGCGATAGACTGCACTGCCTTTAATACTGGCCTGCAAAAACGGCAGGAAAAAACCTGTCTACATTCAACAAGAATGCGTTGCATTAAAGATTCTTGCAGTAGAACACTCGCTAGATGGCCCTTATAATTTTTAATGTATAACCAAAATTTCTGACAGCCCTGGTGGGCTTTAATGTAATGCTCAGTTGATCTAGGGAAATGTTATTGTCTATTGTCTGTGACATGCACTGGCCTTTCTGTCAAGTAAGGTATTTCCACGAAAAGCCACGAGCAGCATGGAGCTGCTGAAAAACCCAAACTGGAACCGGCAGCTTTCCAGAGCAGTCATGCAGTCTCGTAGCCACCTGGTTAACTCAGATGGTAGGGAAATGGCTCCTCAGTGAGGCGGTAGTGCCAGATTCAATCTCTAAACCAGGATTTCAACTGCAAAACTTCTCTATCCATTGTAGCTCCTTGCTGTTCTAGGACATATGACAACTTCATGTTTCTGCAAAATTTCCTCAGTTTCTTTTGCCTCTTTATGGTATACTATCACTTCCCTGACTGGTGTGTGTTGTGTACTAAGTACACACCACACAGTACTTAGTGCTAATGTGCAGTATGCAGTTAGCACTAAGTACAGTTTTGCACCTTGTCTCTTGTGCTCAGAATGAGTACTTGTAGTTATAATAACACGTTATTCTCAGCCCTACTGCGGTGGTGAGAGTTGGTAGGCCGCAATGTTTGTGGTGTGGTGGTACTGTATGTGGTATTGCTGGTGCCACTTGTTTCTATAGATATGCACACTAACCTGATCAGTGCTGTTTGTCGCGTTTCTAAAGGCCAACTTGGCCACCACAAGTAACAGTACTCTCAGTACACTATGTACCAAACTTCACGGTACATTTGGCTGGACACTTTCGAGTGTTCTAGAGTGCTCTGGCAGCATGATTTATGCCCGGCTCTTCAAAATCAAGAGCTCAAAATACATTTGCTTGGTTGGTAGCTTCAGAAGCGAAAAATTTTTCAAAAACAAACGCAGGATGCTTGCAAAATTGGGGGCGTTTGCATGGTATCTGGTACCACTAATTAATCATTTTGTTCAGCATATGTGTTGTTCCCATGTAAGTGACATATTAGGCTGTGCATAATCATTGAACTTAACACATCGTAATTATTATACAAAATTACCACCCTTTTCGTTATAAGGTCATATAAATAACTTTTTTGTCACAGAACGAGTAAAGTTCGTAAATTTATTCAAGCTTGTGGCTTGTGCGTGAAATATATATAAATGTATATATTTTTCTTTCACAGGTTCTCTCCTGGCTTTCCAAGTCTAGTTTGCAGGATCTTGCAAGACTCTCCTTGACAGAAATACAGTTCAAACATCTAGCACTCTCAAGTATTGGAACTAGACGTGGGCAACACAGGCCTTCCTGGCATGTTTCTGGGTGTTCTGCAGACACATTTTTTGAGAACAAGAATGGCAAGTCCTTTACTCGCATGAATCACGGTGTGTTCTCTGCTCTACCAACTCATGTGTTTACAAGATGTTTCAACCAGCCCAGCACCTTCCTACATGGATTGCACTGTGCCTCATGACACACACTGGTGACAATGAATAAGCAAATCTCTTCTGCAACCTGCTGCAGTTACTGTTGAGCACAGGGTCTTGGCTATGGTGACCACATTTGGTTAAGGGTGAAAAAACGCTTGGATTCTTGGAATTCAGTGCTTGCTTGTAAAGAGCTCCAAGTAGTCAAAATTAATCCAGAACCCTTGACTATATACATAGCTTTGTGCTGCATATCAATGAATGACAATTTTTCTTTTCATGAAACTTCCTGTGAATTTCTGCGTAATATATTTGCGTATGTAATGTTAGTGAACTTTGATTTGTCAGATGGTTTGGCATTGCACTGCCATCTACTAGCCTTCTGTTTATCTCAGGTGGTGAAGCGAGAGCCCTGGAAAGCCATTGGACTTGGGCTAGATCTCTGGATTTGGACAAATTTTTTTCAGCTTCTGTAGTTCTGTATCAGCTTGTTTTGTAGCTCTGCCTTGCACAGTTCACAATATTTCGGTTTCATAAAGGTGACATTCAGGAATCAATAATTTGTGAATTCTTAGCTCCATGTTGCACTGTGTCTAAAAATACATGAATGAAGTTATCACCTGAAGATGCAGCCGCTAACAAAAACTGTGACTTTTGAAACCTGTCACTTGCATCTAAAGGTGCTTCTGATTAGACGTGTAGTACTGTTAGATTGGTTAGTGTGAATGGTAATCATGCTGTAATGAAGTGCTTGGAAGATGATCTTTAGCTGCTGGCGGCTAGTTAGGGGTGGCATTATTGGATGACCACTAGCGGAGTTACTTTCACTTTCGCAACTATCAGGTGACTAGCAGTGGCGTAGCCAGAAATTTCATTCGAAGGTGGGGGGGCTCGCGTTACAGCTTGGCCTCCTACTTTAAGGGACACTAAAGCCAAACAATAAATCAGTTTAGACTAATGAAGCATTGTTTGAGAACCCTGCAGGCAGTCATTTCAAAAAAATAATTTGATTATTAGATGAGAAAATGAAGGTCCAAGTATTAGTATTTGAATTTCGTGCCAAAACCCTAGTGCCGGTACGTCAGCATGACGTCAGGGATTCCAAAGTATGTTTTCGCATTTGGGCTGCGTTGGCTGAATAAAGGTTCCCGAAACTTGGCATGTTTAATATTTGGTTCCTTTAGAACACAATGTGGTCAATCTGTACAGTTATATATAACTATAGTAGGCCCTAGAATATGCCATCAAAATCCAAGACGTCACAGCCTCCAAGTGCGGGAACATAAGTAGGCATCGCCACCTGTATTTCATTCTTGCGCTTTTTCTGGCTTGCCAAATGCTTATCGTTGTAAAAGAGTGGTGTTTTTGGTGTTGTAAAACGGTAATTTACTGATGCAGCAGAAATCATTTTTCACTTTACTGTCCCTTTAAGAGGAAGCTTTAGCTCGGGTGCTCCTATCTAAATACATGTAGAAGGTGAATTCGTTTTTCCTGGCAACCACTGCACCAAATTTGACGAGGTTTCTTGCATTTAAAAGAAAAACGTAAATTCTACTGACTTCTGGTTTCGAATTTTTCCTTTAGGTTGTCAATTCTTTATCGAAAATTGGCAAAAATCACAAATTTTCAGAAAACTAGACTATCACATTTAAAACTCTTAACTCAAGAATAAAAAATAATATCCCAATTCTGTGAATCGCATCTAATAGCACATTCACAGAGGACAAAATTCATGTGTTAAAATGAATCTAAAAAAATTTAGTATTATCGAAATAGTGTTTTTGCAGGAGCCTTGTATACCACGTAACCAATTCATGTAAAGTACAAATTGTCATACTAAATTTTTCCGCTTTGACTCTTATAATAGATGCCATCTGAAGAACCGCGATATTTGTTCTTGATGCAGAGCTATAAGTTTGTAAATGTGGTACGTACTTCTGTTTTCTTTGCTCTGTCAAATTTTTCAAAATATTTTAAACAAAATTCAGGCCCTTAATCGAAATTCCGCTTCAAACAAATACTAGAATTTAACTTTCTCTCTTAAATGCAACAAATTTCATTAAAAGTGATCTAGGGGTTATCTCAGAAAAGCCTTTCTGCGTTTTACATGTATTTGAATAGGTCGCGTTGGAGTCGGGCCCGAGCTAAAGCTTCCTCTGAAACAATTTGTCGAGGGCTGAAATACATGAATAATAACTGCATTGCGATTGCCAAAGACGCTGTGAATGAATTCTTGAATGCTACGCACTGTCAAAACAAGCTTTATGTGTATTTTTTCATCAAAAGATATACTCGTATGTGCCTAAAATTGTGCTCCCAATAACTGATATCAATGATTACATGTTTTTGTCTATTTAATAAGTAAAAAATTTGTCACACAACCTTTAGAACTATATCAGTACGAAACGGGCAAAGCAGTGCATGCCATTGATATGAAAAATTTTGTGATTGAGAAATGTGTTTTACTAAATATCCACAAGCTTTTAGAAGTAACCGCTGCAGGTGTAAACACTACCAGGGGTGCACATTGTGTTGCGCCATAAGCAACTATGTCCTTAAACGTCGGCATGAAATGAACAAGTCTAGAACAAATACGTTAATGAAACTTTCTCATTCAAGAACCTTGTTTACATTTTTGTACATATGCAACGGCCACACGTATTACATGTATTGTATTACACACGAGCATCTGTCACCGGTCGTGTATCGTGAGTAACTTCACCGAAATTATTGTCCCAACAGAGAGGCGTATATAAAGCCGTGCTGCAAAATATACGAGGGCGAGTCAAATGAAAGTGAGCCAATGTGAATATATGACAAACGGAGTACTTTATTTGAAAGTAGTCTCAAGCAACATTTAGACATTTGTCCCATTGACTAACGAGTCGGGTGATTCCCATCTCATAAAACTCCTTGGGTTGCTGCTTCAAAAAATCTGCAACTGGCTCTTTCCCGTCATCGTCCGATACGAATCTGTTTCCCTTGAGCTGTTTTTTCATGTCCCAAAATGTGGAAGTCACAAGGCGACAGGTCTCAGCTGTACGGGGGATGTTGCAGCGTTTTCCACTTGACACATCAGCGATGTGGGGACGAGCATTGTCGTGGAACAATGAAAAATTAAATTATGGTATTTTACGTGCCAAAACAACTTTCTGATTATGAGGCACGCTGTAGTGGTGGACTCCAGAAATTTTGACCTCCTTTGGTTCCTTAACGTGCACATAAATGTAAGTAAGTACACAGGCGTTTTCGACCCATCGAAATGCGGCCACCGGGGCCGGGATTCGATTCTGCGACGTCGTACTCAGTAGCCCAACATCGTAGCCAGGTCATGGATCAAGATGACCACATTCGTCATTTTTCCACGTCGTTTGTTTTTGATTGCGACATGTAGCCGATCTGGCGTTTCACAATATCGGAAACGATTGATAGTCTCTCGGGCTTTAGCAAATTCTATCAGCAATGGCCCCTGACGATCAAAAAAAAGTCAACACTTTTCCGGCGGAAATGACAGTCTTTGCTTTCTTTTGGGGTGGTGAATTCGAATGTTTACACTGTAAGCTTTGCCGTCGTGTTTCAGGCTCGTAGTAGTGGCACTATGGTTCGTCCCCGATCACAATTGCAGACAAGTTGTCACCCTCATTGTGATACCGGATCAGATGAGTCAAGGCAGTGCCAAACATCTCCATCTTCTGGCGGTGGTTCAGAAATATTGGGCATCCATTGCACATACAAGAGCCGATAACCGAGATGCTCATGAATTATGTTGTGAACCGAACCATGACTGTTGTTCATACGCTCTGCTAGTTCCTCGGTGCTTATCCTCCGTTCTTGTCTCATCAGCTCATCAACCTTTGCAATTTTGTTGGGGGTGGTTGTACGATGGCTTTGGCCCGGTCTTGGATCGTCTTTGCAACTTTCACATCCTTCTTTCAACCATTTGCTCCAACGTGTCACAGTGGCCAATGAAATGCAATGTTCAACATGCACAGCAGTCATACGGTGACTAATTTCTTTTTGGGAAACACCTTCAGCTGTCAAAAGCCTCACGGCACCACGCTGCTCAACGTCTGAAGCGTCCATTACGTCAGGCAACTATTACCCCTGTCACACGGGCACCCGCGAACTCCATTGAACTCCTTCGTCTTTAAGCCAATGGAGTTGCGCTCCCTGTCACACGGTCTCCCTTGCGCCAAGGAAGTTAAATGGAGATTTTGGGCGAAGGGAGTTCGGCAATGACCATTACGGTTGGATGGAGTACTCTCGTTCCCAGGTAGCTACAGTTCCGCAAAGAAACCACGCTAGTAAAATTGTTGTAACTGGTTAATTTATAATTTTTAGCACTATTATTTTTTTTGCCTTGAGATATATGCCACATAATGAAGTTTAATTTGTGTTTAAGGGCATCAGCGACTGTACCCTCTACACCAATACTTCGCCACGCCGCATCGGGAAACGTCGTTCCGCCATTTCGTTTGTTTTTATATACACGCGAGCCGCACGTGGTGTCGTTCAAGCCGCACGGGTAAATTCTCCGGGTGACACGCATCAGGAGCGATCCCGGCGCATTATCGTCGCGAACACACAGACACGCACGATTACACAGCGGCATCACAACTCGAAGCCCACCGACCAAACAACGTGACCCGCGCTGCCCACGCACGAAAGCGAACGCGCAGTGTGCGTTTGCAAGCGCAGTGTGGCCAGCATTGCTTGCAACTTCGCTATGCTTAGAAAACAGAAGTCTTGCGGTAACGTGCCGCAAAGTTTCTCGCTCTAATTTTATGTTATTACGTACTGCGTTAAAAAAATACACATAGCTTACTTTAACGACGACCGTATACGTGAACAGTTGCACGCGGAAGTAAGCGCAGCAGCGCCGTTTCTACCCCGTGCGGCGCCCGTCGAAAGCTCGCACTGTGCCGTGTAGCACGGCCGCAACTCCATTGCCATCAGTCTCCGTTAGGGAGTTTCATGCTCAACGGAGTTCGCGGGTGCCCGTGTGACAGGGGTATAAGTTCAACCCAGTGTATGAGAGCATTAAGGAACATTTACCCTCACACCTGCGTGTGACTTTTGTAAATGAAAAAGGCCTGTGTGTTACGCGCATGCCTCGCAGATAACGAACCGAACCATTATTGCGCGGGGTGGGTAGGCTCACTTTCATTTGACTCGCCCTCTTTCATTAGAAATGTGAATATATAAATGCTTGATAAAGGGCAGAAGTGTCACTGGAAAGAAAGTTCACTGCACGTACACACAAAACCTCGCAACAAGATATTTGAACATGTGTATAAGTCTCCAATAAATCTACGTATCTAAGAAAAAGTCACTCTATATAATGCGTCAAACAAGGCAAATAAACATGTTGCCCAATCGCAGGTTCACAATATCCTAGATCCCACCCCCATTCCATCCACTCCCCTCGATGTATTGCGCCCGACGGAAGGCGGCGCACTTGCTCCCCGCTTTTCTCTTGGCGCACACAAGACACAGCCACCATCGCCGGCTCACCCATTTGTGCCCCCCCACCCCCCCAACTCCTTCACTCGAACAAACAGCATGCGGCGCGTGGTCACGACGTTATCGCCCTTAGACTTGATACGAAACATGAGGGCGACGTCAACAGCAGGAATGCGCCTGGAGTGTTCATATAATTGCTATTGCAATAATATAATAATGGTATCCGGCAACCGAAGCATGCCGTGGTTGATTACTTCCCATAAAAGTAGTAACAAGCTGTCACCATGCGACATTTCGCTGCGCCGCAACAATGTATATTTTTTTCTTTTGTAGGAAGGGGGCACTGAAATGAAAAAAAAAAACAACAACAAAAAAACGCAAAGGCCAGTATGTTGGCCACAATCTAATGCCTACTTTGGCCTCTTAATGTGGCTACCGAATCAATATCGAAGAAAATGTGAGACGTTTAGTCCACCGAGAATTGCTCGGTATCCTATACCGGCGAGACAAGACTTTCCGGAGAGGTTGCGCTCAAGCGAACGCGGTGCAATCCGTCGAGTCTTCAAAGTGAGGGCGGTGGGCGACCATTGTTTCTTTTTCTCGTCTGCTAGCCAGAAGGCGTCCAAAACTCTGCCAGGTGAAAATCTACTCGGCCAGAGAAAACCAAACGCGCACCGAAGGGAATAGTGCGGTGGTCGGGGCAGTACGAGAAAAACGCATGCGGTCTGGCTGCCTCTGGTGGTAGCCCGCTGGTAGGGTACCGAGAATAAAAAAATTATGAGGCTCAATGTGTCCTCACGAATAAAAGTAAAAGTAGAAGAAATAAATAAGCACATAGTTACCCTGGCTGGCTTTAGTGTCTTGGCATGGATGCTTTGGCGTAGGTGAAAAAAAAATGTCGATATTTTTTTATGCGACATGACGGCACAAATGAACCATCACTACGCTTCGTCTCAATGGATCTCACTGCGTGTTTTGTCAACTTGTCTGATAGTGCGTTGATTTGGCTTGTCTCGTTGTGTGTTCCAATCTAAGGCTTTTGAAAGGTCAATGCACCTTTGGCGTGAAATGTTTATAACAACATCAAACCCACAAACTTCTGCAATTGAATCTCTGAAGTACATCTTCGGAAATGTCAATGCATGTTTCGCATCAAAAGTTTATAAGAATGTTGTGCCCATAAAGTTTTGGAATTGAAATCTATGCGCTCCGTAGATTCCACGGCCTCACGCGATTCCGCAGCGAGCCCATTCGCCTCCAAAACGCCCTTGAAACTTTGTGCTCGGATGGGGCTGCTTGCGTTATGTGACTCCCGGTCACATAACGGTCACATAACGGTCACATAAATCCATCCCGAGTTCGCAATGTTCGCGGTGAGATGGCTTTTCGAGCGTGAAAAAGATGTTCTAGACAAAATCCTCCAGAATGATTTCCGGCGCCAGGGGTTGCTTTGGTCGACGGTGCATGGTCATCACGAAAAAAATTTCAAGGGGGGGGAGGGGCGGGTTTCAGCCTCATAAGCCCCCCCCCCCCTGGCAACACCCCTGGTGACTAGTACACATTAGGCATTTACAGGTGACAGTGTTCCTGTCACTGTGCCAATTGTGCTAAGACAGTGTACCTGGTATTGTGCCAGGAACGCTGTTGCTTGTAGATGCCAATGCATTGCGCTTGAAATTATCTCTTTTGGCACAGGATTTCAACCGTCTCTCATGCTGTTGTTTTAGGAGTCTGGGAAACATTTCGATTAGCGCCAGTATGACACCTTGGAACACTTCGATGAGTAACTTCCTACAAAAGCTGTAACGAACCTGCACAGAATAAGCGTATCTCACTGGTGGCTCGGAACATTGCTTCGTACTTCGAATAAATATATATACCATGCCCCGCATATTTTACCAAGGGTACTAGGGGAAAACAAACTAAATGGTGTGTATAATGCATAAAACTTTGGAGAAAGTGACTTTTCAGTAACTGTTGTCAGAGCACATAAGCAACCTATAGTGAAAATTTCTAGTACACGTCACCAAAAAGTGACCTTCACTTTTTCAAAATACGAAATTATGCTATTTTTCCTACTGCCAAGAAACGCAATAGTGTAGCTCTTATTTAGAAACGGCCTGAAAATGAAATTATCAGTCAGAATTGATACCTGCCTTTAGAAAAAAAATCAAGTAAGTGTTTTGTTGCTATTGAAATGGCTATGCATGTTCAATCAAGGTCATTTTCACGAGCATATCTACGATAAGTCGTGATTACACAAAGAAATTCGACAGTTAGACCTGTAAGTGGTTTGATAAGATTTTTGATGGTGATAATATATTGAGTACAGATACTGAGCAACTCCGTGTAGCCTATCTCTGGACAGACCAGACATAAAGAGTTCCATCATTTGATAATCCAACTATATGCCAGACGGAACACCAAAGCCCCAAGCCCCAAAGAAATTGCGTCGAAGCCACTGTGCATGCGCGAGACACAAGCTGCGTTTGGGTTTTGCGTTGAGAACGCTATTTCACCGATTTAGCGGGAGCCCAAATAGCGGGCCCAAAAGCTTTGCGTCAGCAAACATGGCGGCACCCATCGAAGAGATGGCTCTAACCTAGCACCAAACTGGGTTAGATTCGTGGTAACGCGTGAAGTTCGAAAGCTAGGAGGAGTGAATGCGGTTATTGACTAGTGTGTGTTATGAAGATTGATTCATGAGAGGCGGCTGATTCAGAATTCGATTGTGGATTTTATGGCTCGTAGGCCTAACACAGCTAAGCTTGACTGGTGAAGGCACGTAAAGTTGGTTTGCTCAAAACTAAGCACAACTAATTGTTTGCTACTATTCCTATCATAAAATGGTATATTTTATTTAAATATTTCCAATAGCTTTTCTTTGACGCCGTAGTGGCGCTGTCAGCGCAAGACGCTATCCGCAAACGCAAAACCCTATTCTAAAACTCTTCAAAATTCAAAACCCTATTCTAAATCCCGTAAAACTCTTAGGGGCACCAAACTATTGGGACCCCTATTCTAAAACTCTCTATTATAATACTTTATCCGGACCTCTCCTCACCTGGAGGTTAAGGGTATAGGGATCCCGTCAAGCTTGTTGATTGACAAAGCTTTGTGTACCTGTTTCTTGCATTTCTAATGTATAAAGTACAGAAATGAATTGAATTGAAATGTAGCAAGCTGATTCGAATACTGATATAGCAGTCCCAATAAACTGGGCATGATGCAAGTTGCACAAGCGGACATTTCTTAAGGCGGGAACTGCCCAGCACCAGGCGCTTTCTCTAACACAAAGGTATGGTGAATCCCGCGCGTCTTCTGCTACAGGGCGTTCCGAGAAAGTGCAAAAGACAATCCTCGCTGTTCAAATAGGGGATGCGTAGTAAAGAAAGGCATCAGTTATGTGGTCACTCTATGAAGAAAGAAAATTTAGCTTCAGCTGTGCTTTTGTTGGACTTTCAGCATGCAGCCGAAAGTTCCAGCTTTGAAAATAGGGGGGGGGGGCAAATATCATACTTTGCCCCCCCCACACACTTATAACAGTGGGGCCGGGGGGGGGGGAGGGGGGCAAGTGCCCCTCTTGCCCCCCTGGTAGATACGCCAATGGGCGCGGTAGATTACTCACCTTCTATAGAGTGCTTTGATATCCTTCTCGCCTGTCGTTCTGTACAGGGCGGAGACAAATGCAGCGTCTACTACAGCGTCGAGCACGCGAATGGCAGATACACACGAGTGCCAGCTATGCATCCCTATGGTGTCCGCCATTCGCGTGCTCAATGCTGTAGTAGATGCCACAGTTGTCTCCACCCTTTAGGGAGCAGAGGATAAAGACAACATTGAGGCCCCCTAACCTTCTACTTACACCAGCACCTCTGGTGCCAGCTTCAGTCTCTATATAAAAGTTGTGGGGAAGTTTAATGACCAGAAGCTGATGCAGTAGTCAGCTTGCTCACTTGTTCGTACAGGGTCCTGAATATTTCGCTGCGCGTGTCCAAAAAAAAGATATTGCGCTCACCGTTGCACTGTTCTTGCTCAAATTTTGCAGAACGATCACATTTTGGCATCGACTTCGTTTATTATAACACTTGGCACAGTTAACTGCCTCATTTTCAAGAGAAAAGGGCAAATTTACCTGTGCTTACGGGTATGCATGCTGCTGTCACGACAGCGCAACAATAAACTTGTGTCTCCGCTTGCCGTCAGCTGCAGAAAGCAGCATTTCAGGGAGGGCAGTCGCCTGTTCCAGGAGTGGGCAACACACGGCAGCCCTCCCTTGAAACGTGGCTTTTTGCAGCTGACGGCAAGCGGAGACACAAGTTTATTATTGTATCATCGCGGCAGCAGTTTGCATCGCCATAAGTGAGCCAGATTTGCACTTTTCTTGAAACCATTTTTCTATAACCAGTATACAGGGTGTGCCACGTAATTTGAGCCAAGATTTTAAAAATGAAAGGCGCTGCGGAAGTGATTTGAACCAAACGCATACTATTTGCACTGGGCTATAGACCGTTTCATCGGGCGAGGAGGATAGGGCGCGCGGAGGGCCTTTCCCCCTCTCTGGCTTGGGCGATCCGGTGTGGCGCTGCTTGAAAGTATTGTTGTCGCGTGCTGCGGCACGATTTCTTGAGGTTTTAGATCATACCCTGTGAAATTTACGCCATGTCCGTTCATATAAGGTCGTCAGGGAAGCCTTTCGGTGCATCGTTAACTACAATAGGCGGAAATATCTTTTGGGGGTGCGAAAATGTGACGCGTTTTATGAGCTGCAGTGTACGCACATTGTCAGTCGCGGTGTGTGTATGTGTTGTGAACTATTTTGCTTATATCGGTTTTAATTCAGCAAAGCAAACCAATGTCTCTGTATTAGCAGCATGAAATGCTAAATCTGCTCAATATCTGATCGCTTGGCGTAGGGAGTAAAACATAAAGCATAAGAGCACATGCTCGTGCACGGCCAACCTAAGGTAACCACGAAACATCTAAGCGGCAGGCGCAATCAAATATTTGGGATGCACCGGCATCGTTCTCGCGCATTTCAAGTCTAGTAGGCTTGAAATTACCACATGTCTATGCTAGCCTTCCTGCATGAGGCCGATGGCGCTGCTCAACACAGCGATCACTGCGGTTGGTGATCCAGCACGGTACATATGTAAGCTGTGCACTTCGGCATTGCCTTTTTGGCCTGCATACAGCCATAATATATGAGGGATCGCGTAAAAAGAATGCGATGCCTATTTTTGAGGACAAAATTTCCGTAATGCGTGTGAGTGCATCGTAGAGAACGGAACGAACACAACCGAAAAAGAAATTCGGTTATCATCCTCTTTCTAGAAAAAGCAAGAGAAAACGGACTAACGCCGCAACAGGGCCTCGCATAGTCACGCTGCACAATGTTTATAGATATATAACCGCTGATGCCGTATGCTTGGACCATGCGGTATATAGAAAAAAGATATATGTAATCCAGCACCTACCACTGCTTAGAACGCTCGCGCAGTTCGTAAACAGTCCCTTTGCTGGACAAGCGTAATTCGGACTGTAAGGTATGCTGCTATCACTTGCCAAAACTATTTTATTCAGGCGCGGAAACCTCATCCATCGAACCAAGTAGTCACGCAATGTAACCTGCAGCGAACAGTTTGAACGCTTGTCAAAGTATAACATCACAGCTCCTATCGTAGCAGAACGGTACCCACGCTCACGCTGTTACGATCGTCACGTATGTTTCATGGCTCCTAAACCGCAGCTTAGAAATAGAGGATAACACTGCAATAAGGTCACATTAGTGACTGGAACATTCAGAAATACACAATTCGTCTCCTAGGCTGATTGTAGACTCGAATATGCGCGCGCACATCGCGCTGCGTGTTCCGTCCACCTCAACGCCAGCAGAAATTCCGGCCATGACTCCTTAAACCACTTCAGCACGTCTCACAGAACCGTTTACCACGTAGAAGACGCACGTCATACTAAACAGGCCGCACGATGGCGAAAACAAACGCCAGAATCTGCCGCCGAGCGTATACCTGCCATGCAAAAGACCGCTTTCACCCAAGCCAGTATGGCGCTGCTCATAGGCGGCGCCACTGCGCTCACAATATGGCGGCGCCTACGAAAAAACGGTCTATAGTAACGCAGCAAGTTTTTAATAAAGAGAAAATGAGACACTCGTTAATTAATTATGTGTAATTACCCAACTTTAATTATTGGCTGAGGACCCCAAGTATGAAACGCAGATTTGTAGAGCACCATCAGAAACCACAGATCGAGTTTTCTGTGTGATACGTCTCACGTAGTCCTTTTTTTCTGCGTTGCAAATAAAGCCTGTGAAATATGAAGAAAGCCACATGACTGAGTGCTTGCACAGTGATATCGTGCTGCTCTCAAGCATGCGTTCAGTGGACAAGGTCAGCTGCGGAGTGCCTGCCGAAGGGGAAGTGTTAGGGTGTCCTCTATCTCTTCTGCAGCACTCACTTAGCAGCATGCATTTGCGCCGTCATCTGACGAGAGCCGACCTTGTTGGGAGCTGTAAGATGGACATGGCGAGCAGCTGTTGCGTGCACCCTACCAGAAGATACTGATTGCCTGTATTTGTGAAGCCAGCCTGACTCCATTTATTTAGGCTAGAGCAGTACTTAGGGTTCGGAGAGCTCTGCTTATTTGTGCAATCATTACACTTCAATGTGCAATTCCCTCTGCTGCCTGAGGCATGTTTCAGTTAAATTCACTCTATTTCCCAGAAACTGAGGAGGGAAAAGAAAAAAGAAAGAAAACTTTCTGGAGAGGTTTGCCTGATAAAAGCTGCTATCAACAGCTCAAGATTTCCACATCTAGTGTGTATTGCAGCAGTAAATTCAGTGTGGCACATCAGACTCTTGATTGTGTGCTAAAAAGCCAGACTTTTATTGATGGCAGTAGTTTCAACACGTTCATTAATTGAAACTACATTAGGAAGTCTTGCTGCTAACATTATAATAGTTCACAGGTTTACTGTTTGCAGGTTTTGGCAGATACTGCATTGTGATAATTATATTTTCTTGCTTGCAGGATGTTCTGGCGAAGAGAATATCGTCAAGTTGCAAATGCTGCATCTTTCCTCACATAAAGTTCAAAACATCAGGTTTATTTGAAAACACATGAAATATTGACAGTTTTGCCCAGAGGGGGTGCATAGAACAGGATAGTAAGGTTTATCACTGAACTCGAGCTCCTTGTGTGGTGTTCTAACAATGTGTCAAGGTGAAAGGTGACATGGCACGATGCAGCATATGAGGCAACTGCTGCTGAGCAGCAGGAGCAATTCCTTGGCAGATACCAGGCGTCTCGCAATGTTGGTGTGATGAGGGATGCCGGCAGCAGCGTTAAGAGCATTGTGCCACAATGGTGCTCAAGGCAAAATTTATGGAAAATCATTTGCTTTTTTTAATCCCCATTTTTCTTCTTTTTTTCCCCCCCCTTCTCAGGCTTCACGAGACAGCAGCTCAGGAGGAGTGTTCCTGTGCTGTCTTGTCTTTTCTTGGGCACAGGCACCTCTTTGTACAGATTCGCATCATTGCTGGAAGCGAGGCCGTGTAAGTACTGTGCCTCTGTGCATTGTAGTGCTACACTTGTTGATGCCAGCACATCAGGAGGTATTTTACTTTGCTTGCAGAACAGGGGATGTAGCTATGTCTGTGCTCCTAGCAGTCTGTGTGCATCCTGAAGCTTATGTGAATAGCTCGTGCGCTGAAAATGCCTATAAAATGAGCTTTGGTGCAAATTGCAAAACATTTATGCACCTTTGTGTGAAGCATGTGTACTGCAATGCTCAGACATGCCGGCTGTCCAGTGACACGGGAGTTTTCTGTCAGGCATGCCAGAAAGAGTTGATTGGGGAGAGGGAGCAGATGAATTTTGGGTTTCCTGAATTTGAAGAGCTTTTTCTGGGACTGTACTCTCAGTTGATCACTTTCAGGGATTGCTTCACTTTTACATAATGTATCATATAATGTAACACCTCGCTGAAGGGATAGTAGCCCAGCTTTCTGTTTGCTGGCTTAGCCAGTCAACATGCACTGGAAGCAATATTTGGAAAGTGACTGATCCACAATTGTACCTGGCTGCATTCTTGCTTATTGACTACATGTGATTTAAAGCAGCCTACAACCGCTGTTTATCTGCTTGACATTTTTTTGTTGCTTTCCTATATAGCACAGGTTGTTAGCAGGGTTTACAAGAGTGTACTGCTTTTTTCCTGAATGTAATTCTGCAGTTGTAACGGTTGTAGGAATTATGAAAGTTCATATTTTCCCATGCTCCTACACACGCTACGAAAGTGAGGAAAGCAGATGCCTTCTTCCCATCTTCTCGTGCAGGGAGCCAGACAGCTTTTCTCGCAGTAGCGCAACCCTTTTGCAAATCAGTTGCAAATGTAATGGTCATCTGGCCATGGAGGTGCGCTCGTTGGCCCGTGCAAAGAACACGGCAGGGAGCGCCTAAATCGGTGCGACCGGCGATCGCCGGAGAGCAGACAGGACTACAAGCCATAATGAAGGCAGACTGTTCATTCCCAGTTATGTACGCATGCAAGCCCCATTGACAAAATTGTTGAAGAAAAGCATGGCTTGGGAATGGTGGCAAGAGCAATGGGAAAGCTTCTGCCATCTCGCTCAGGCGATCGCAGACACAGCCTGACTGAAATTGCCAGACCTCGACAGGCATTTCATTATCCAAACAGACACCTGTGATTTTGGAATTGGCGCAGAAGGGACTGAGCTGCGTCCGGTGGCATTCGTAAGCCACGCAATGACTCTGGCAGAGCGCAACTACTTAGTGATGGAGAAGGAATGTTTGGCAGTGATCTATGCGCTCTGAAAATTCTAGATGTATGTAGAGGGAACAAGGTTCATGATTGAGACTGATCACATGGCCTTGAAGTAGCAGACCCACCTCCGTGAGCCTAGCGGGAGGCTTGTGCATTGGGCCCTGACCTTACGTCGCTTCGAGTTCGAGGTCCGCTATTGCAAAGGAACCACAAATGTGGTCACTGATGCCCTGTAATGGGCATCGGTGGATGACACCCCACCGGCCGGTCACAAGGACGAGGAGGGGGCAGCCGCGAGCCACACTCATCACAGGGAAACCAGTGAGAAGGGAAAGCCCCGCAGGTGCAACCCCAAGAGCATGTGCATCTCGTTGGGTTGAGTTTGCCCCTCAAGATTGCTTTCAAAAGAAATCGGCTCATCGAGGCTCAAAAGGATGATGCTCATTGTCAAAACCTGGTTGCCAATCTCAGGGAAGAGACTATCTGCTTGATGCGGACGGAGCTTTGCTGAAATACATGCCAGGCAAAGAAGTCTCAAATGAGAGACTCAAAGCTGTCATCCTGCACCAGCTCAGATGAGCAGCATTGCAGCATTACCACGAGATAGATGGCTACGGAAGCACACCAAAGGCTTGGAAGAAACTGTGTCGGTTCGCTACCTGGCCTGGAATGAAGCGTGATGTAAGCAAGTATGTACAAACCTGCCACGTCTGCCAAGCGAGAAAGCCGAGAGGTGGGAAGCTGCCAGGTTTGCTGCAACCGATTGCGAGCACAAAGCCATGGGAATTTGTGGCTTGTGATTTGATCAGGCTGGTGCCGCGCAGTAAGAGGGGGCACTAATTTGTGCTTGTCATCACTTGTCACTTCAGTGGAACTGCTGAACGGTACCCACTTCGAGCAATGACAACGAAGGAGGTCCTGAAAAAACTGTCGGAGACTTTTTGCAGCTATAGGTTCCCAGAGCGACTGATCACCGACAATGCATTGTATTTTATGTCGATAATCTTCGGAGATACGTGTGTAGTGATGGGTGTTCGGTAGGTGAAGACAACGTGCTGCCATCCTCTGTTGAACGTGACAGAGCGCCAAATTCGAAATGTGAAGCCACTACTTGGGGCATACACCGAAGTGCACAACAATTGGGACGAGCATCTAGATGCAGTCTCCTTTGCACTAAATACAAGGAGAAAACGTTCGATGGGTTTCACGCCAGCTTTCCTGATGTATGGGAGAGACCTCCAGATTCTTACGGATACAATCTTGGCCAAACTACGATGGCTAGGACGGGGCAGTGTGACGGGCGGCATATCTGTGCCGTGCGAGGGAGAGGTGCGATGCATGATGAAATTTCCCAGTGCCACTAGGGGTGCTGAAGCGCGCTGATGTGCAAGGACAAGCCGTGGCGTCCTTGCACATCGCCTTGCCGCCCAGGGGTTGCCAGATGTCATTGTTTCCGACAGTGGTCCTGTTTTCGCCAGCACCAAGTACCTGGCCTGGCTGACAAAGAACGGAATCCGCCGGATGATGGTTCCCCCGTACCACCCTGCTTCAAATGGTGCAGCCGAGCGGGTGGTGCAAACCGTTAAAGACAAGCTCAAGAAGAGTCAGACTGGGGATTTCCGGACTCAGATTGCCTGGATACTATTTCAGTACTGGACCACGCCCCACAATGTCACTGGCCCTGCCCCCTGTGAGCTCCTGCTGGGCGGGATGGTCAAGACACCCTTGGACGTCTGGCATCTGGACCTCCGATCCACAGTACTCTTGAAGCAGCTGAAGCAGAAACTGGCTGCTGACCTAGGGTGCCGTCCCGGGCCTTTGCCAGAGTCGGGAGCTCCAGTTTTCGCCAGGAACTTTCGTCCTGGCCCACCCTGGTCTGCCGGACAGTTGGCGTCTCCTGCCAGCGCCTCATCGCTGCTCATCTGCATGCCAGACGGGGCCATGTGCCACAGACACGCCGACCAAGTCAGGCCTCGCCTCTGGACCTGGCCAGCACCCTCGACTGCCACTTCTGAGTTTCAGCCCGCAGGAGGACTAGCGGCAGCACCAGTCGCTTCCAGCGGAGCACCACCCACCGCGGAGGCGGCAACCATAGCCAGTCGTGTGGCACCCGTTGGACTGGTGTCGAGCCCGGCACCACTCGCAAGGCCGACCACTACGGACCCTTCGGATGGTGCGAGGCTGGCTCAGGCAGCACCTGGCGTTGCCACACCCATCCCGTAACACCGATGCCCAGGCGGAGTGCTCGACGACGGCGGAGGCCTCCGGACCGTTACTTGCCTGGATAGCAGTCAGCATCGACCCAGCTAGTGTGGAGGCAGAGCCTCGTATTTTGAACATAGACGTTTGTTTCTGTTATTTAACAAACAAACTGGGGGTAAGGGGGTGTAGCAAGCATGTGACGCCCCCTCAGGCATAATGTCCGTTCGCCGCTAGGCTCGGTGGCCTGCTAAGCTTGGCAGGCAAAATTGTTCACCGCACCGCAATAAACACCGACGAGCATGGCTGCTCGGCGATCAATCATCGTTCAGCACCACCCCGCTGTGGAGCGTCCGTCTAACGGAGGGTGCCTCGAGCCCTCCCTCGTTCACGAACCCGGGTGGATCGTGACAGTAGTACTACGTTGATGACAAAGAATTCAACCACTTCAATGGCCGTTCCACTGATTAGAGGGATGTCTCGGCATATTGGGTTAGGTAATCCGTCGCTACTGCAATCCATCGTTTCCCTGATGACGATGTCAAAAATGGAGTGAGCAAGTCCATTCCTACTTGTTTGAACAGGGCTTCTGGGGGTTTTCTTGGTTGAAGGAGGCCTGCGGGTTTTAATGGAGGCATTTTGCGTCTTTGGCAATCCCGACATGTTCGTACATAATGTTGTACTGAACTCAATAGCTTTGGCCAATACTACTTGGCATGAATTCGGGCGAACGTTCTGCTCACTCCGAGGTGTCCTGCTGATGGGTCATCGTGACAGGCTTCCAAGATTTTGGATCGCAAGGCTGAAAAAACGACGAGTAGGAATTTCTCTGTGCTGTGCTCAAGATTTCTTTTGTACAGGATGCCATTTCTTATTACATACGATGACAATCCCCGGCTGAAAACTCGCGGAACATGGACGAGGTGTCCCTGCAGGTGCCTGATGAGTAGGAGCAACTTGGCGTCAGACTGTTGGTGTTTGGCCATCTCAGATGTGGTCTCACGGCTCTAAGAAACGGAAAGTCATGTCCATCTTCCACAGGAGCAGATTAGGCCGGTGCACGTGATAAGCAATCAGTGTCACTGTGCTTGTGACCAGGCTTGTACACAACCATTATGTCATATTCCTGCAGCCTCAGACTCCATCTAGCAAGTCGCCCAGAAGGATCTTTCAGGTTTGCAAGCCAGCACAATGAGTGATGGTCGCTGATTGCTTGTAACGGTCTAACGTATAAGTATGATCGGAATTTTCTTATGGCCCATATTACTGCGAGGCATTCTTTTTCTGTTAATGAGTAGTTAGTTTCAGCCCTCGAAAGTGTGCGGCTAGCGTATGCAATCACTCTTTCCTCTACGTTTTGAATTGAATGAGGACGGCACCAAGTCCTAAATTGCTGGTGTCTGTGTAGACGTCTGTTTCCGCATCGTCTGAAGGTGCGATAGAACCGGGTGGTTTTGAAGTTGCTGTCGTAGCTTATTGAATGCATCTTCTGTTCACTTAGCCAAACGAAAGGTACATCTTCTTTCGTCAATCGCGTTAACGGCTCGGCAATCTTCGAAAAATGTTTGGCGAAACGTCTGTACAAGGCACAAAGTCCTAAGAATCGCCTAATGGCCCTTTTATCGGTTGGTCTAGGAAACTTTTCTACTGCTGTGGTCTTCTCAGCGTCAGGACGGATGCCTTCAGAACTAATCACATGGCCGAGAAAACGGAGCTCATGGAAGCCGAAGTGACATCTTTGTGGCTTTATCGTAAGCCCTGCTGAACTAATAGCTTTGAGCACAGCCTGTAGTCGTTCCACACACTGATTAAAGGTGGTAGAAAAGACCATGACATCAAAATAAACAAGATAGGACTGCCACTTTAACCCAGAGAGCACAGTGTCTATCATCCACTGAAAGGTGGCAGGTGCGGAGCAGAGGCCGAACAGAAGTACAGTCGAATCCACACATAACAATACCGGTTTAGCAATATTGTTACGTGTAGCTGAAGCCCAATGCTATATACATTTTATTTACAGGGACGCTAATGGAAGGCCAAAATGGCGACGCTATATCAAGCGGGCCCACGTCGTCTCCCTCCTCCTCAGTGCAGCCACACTGTGGCGGCTGTTCCGTAGCATCACCCCCGGCAGTAGAAGCACCGTCCCGGTGCTTAATCTACACATCCGCGGTTAAAGGTGTGTGTGGTATGGCTTTAGTCTCGCCACATGAACGATGTCACTTGCAGCCGACGATGACGCTGAGAGGTCGGCGGGGATGACTTCACACGTGACATCGGTCACTTGTCGCACCACACGGTATGGGCCAGTGTAGCGCGACAGCAGCTTTTCGGAAAGGCCCACACATCGAATGGGTGACCGGAGAAGCACCAGGGAACCCACAGTAAAGTGCATGTCACGATGGTAGCAATCATAGAGGTGTCTCTGATGCTCCTGCGAAGCCATCAGACGGGTGCGGGTGAGCTGGCGCGCGTGGTCGGCGTGCGCGATCGCGTCGCGGGCGTATTCAGTGGCTGAACGCTTGGCCGAGGGCAACAAAGTGTCTAAGGGTGGCGCAGGTTCTTGGCCACATAGGAGATAGAATGGTGAATAGCCGGCGGTGTCGTGACGCGATGAATTATGCGCGAACGCCACATATGGTAAGTGAAGATCCCACTCATGGTGGTCGGTCGCAACGTACTTCGAAAGCATGTCGCTGATGGTCTGGTTGAGGCGCTCCATGAGGCCGTTGGTCTGTGGGCCGTAGGACGTGCTGAACTTGTTCTTTGTTGAGCAAGAGCGGAGGATGTCCTCGACGACTGCCAACAGAAAGCTGCGGCCACGGTCAGTGAGTAATTGGCGCGGAGCACCGTGCACTAAAATGAGGTCATAGAGCAGAAAGTCAGCAATGTCAGTAGCACAACTTGTCGGGAGGGCTCTGGTGATTGCGTACCGCGTAGCATAACCAGTAGCAACGGCGACCCATTTATTTCCGGAGCCCGAGAGAGGAAATGGTCCAAGCAAGTCTAGACCAACACGGAAAAGGGGTTCCGGTGGGATGTCGATAGGCTGAAGACATCCAGCTGGAGATGTGGACGGCTTCTTCCGGCGCTGACGAGGCTCACAAGCGGCAACGTAGCGTCGCACGTAGCGGGCGACACCCGGCCAAAAGAATCGACGTCGTACACGGTCATATGTGCGTGAGATGCCCAAGTGTTCAGCCAAGGGAGCGTCGTGAAGTTGTTGGAGGACAGTCGAACTCAGGTGCGATGGAATTACGAGCAGAAGGTCAAGGTCGTGTGGATCGAGATTGCGGCGCGGTGGTATAATGTCCCCTTCTTAAGGAGAAACATACGGAGAGAGGCATCGCCAGGCGTTGACTCCAGATAGTCGATGAGGGCTCGTAATGAAGGATCGCGGCGTTACTTGTTGCCGATCTCAAGCAACTGGGACACAGAAAAAACGCAACCAATGGCGTCCGCATCAGTCGGTTTGTTGACGGGGTAGCGGGACAAACAATCGGCATCCTGGTGCAAGCGTCCCGTCTTATATACCACGGAGAAGGTATATTCTTGCAGGCGTAATGCCCAGCGAGCGAGTCGTCCTGTGGGGTCCTTGAGCGAGGATAGCCAGCAGAGCGCGTGGTGATCAGTGATGACACAGAAGGGGCGTCCGTACAAGTATGGACGAAACTTCACAACAGCCCACACAAGAGCGAGGCACTCGCGCTCTGTGATTGAATCATTGCGCTCGGTGGGTGATAGAAGTTGGCTGGCATAGGCTATAACGCGATCACGTCCACGCTGGCTTTGTGCTAACACTGCTCCTATGCCGTGACCACTGGCATCAGTTCGAACTTCCGTTGAGGCAGACAGACCAAAGTGGGCCAGAATTGGAGGTGTGGTAAGGAGAGTAGTGAGCTGCGAAAAAGATGCGGCATGGTCAGGTCCCTAAGAAGATGGGGCGTCTTTCTTCAAGAGGTCAGTAAGGGGGCGTGTGATGGTCGTAAAATCCTTCACAAAGCATCGGAAATAAAGAGCATAGCCCTACGAAACTACGAACGTCCTTGGTAGACTTCGGAACAAGAAAGTTCGTAATGGCGTGAATTTTGTCCAGATCAGGTCTCGCGCCTCTGGCGTCCACGAGGTGTCCAAGGACGGTGATTTGGCGGCGAGTGAAGTGACATTTTGACGAGTTCAGCTGGAGACCGGCATGGCAGAACACGTCGAGAATTGCCGAAATACTGTCTAGATGCGTGTGAAATATGGGCGAATAAACAATGACATCGTCCAGATAGCACAAACAGGTTGACCACTTGAACCCCTGAAGCAAAGAGTCCATCATTCGTTCGAAGGTGGCGGGCGCGTTACAGAGACCGAAAGGCATCGCCTTGAACTGATAAAGGCTGTCAGGGATAACAAATGCAGTCTTCTCTCGGTCCATGTCGTCGACGGATATCTGCCAGTAGCCGGACCGTAAGTCGATAGAAGAAAAATAGGTGGCACAGTAAAGGCAGTCTAGAGCGTCATCAATACGTGGCAGAGGGTACACATCCTTATTTGTGATTTTGTTCAGGTGGCGATAATCTACACAAGAACGCCACGTTCCATCCTTCTTTTTGACAAGTACGACGGGAGAAGCCTTGGGACTACAGGAAGGCTCAATAATGTCCTTTGCAAGCATCCTTTCGACTTCCTGTTGGATAACAGCTCGTTCAGATGCAGAAACACGATATGGATGTCGGTGAATAGGGTTTGCATCGCCAGTGTTTATGTGATGGGTCACGACGGCCGTTTGACCTAAGGGTCGATCGTCAAAGTAAAAAATGTCGCGATAGCCTTCAAGGACGCGGCAAAGAGGTTCAGCTTGAGCAGGTGTAAGGTCAGAGGAAACCATCTTCTCAATGTCGACGTCAGTACCGTGCGATGACGTCATGGTATGGGCTGAGCTGTGACGATCTTCCACTGTGAATGGCTCGATCTCATCATCCTGCAAAGCGCTAATTATAGCCAATGAATCCCCTGAGGCAGAACTTGCGCGGTTAGCGCGAAATTGACAAGGGGAAGGCAGGTGCGGTTGCCAGTAATTGTCAGCACAGTGTGCGGCATGGTAACACCATGTGTAAGTATAACTGCCGGAATTGGTGCGACCACGTAATTATCGTCAGGTACAGCCGGTGAGGACAACAAGTCGACGCGTGTCGCAGAGTGAGGCGGTAGGCGAATAAAATCCATGCAGCTCAAACAGCTTGGAGGCGAGTCCACAGGGCCGGGAAGAAGAGGCAAGTCAAGGCGAAGGGAGCCGCCCGAACAGTCCATGAGGGCAGAATGATTGGCAAGGAAATCCAGACCGAGAATGAGTTCGTGAGGGCAATGCTCGATGACGGTGAAGAGAACGACGATGTGTCTGTCAGCAATGGTGAGTCGGGCAGAGCACATGCCAACATTAGCGACAGTCCCTCTGTCGGCGACTTGTACAACTCTGTTCGGGGCGGGCATGAGAACTTTCTTGATTTTACGGCGAAGAGCAGCACTCATAATGGACACATGCGCCCCGGTGTCAATCAACACGCACACAGGAACATTGTCGATGAGAACGTCCATAAGATTCTTGTTCGTGGGTAATGTGAAGCGAGGATTTCATGCTAATGTCGTCATTGCAGCTTCACCTCCAGAAGCTGCACTGTTTAGTTTTCTGGTCGGGGGTGCGGCGAGTAGGTCGGAGAAGGAGCACGGCGAGACGGGGGCGAACGAGATTGACGACGGGAGGGAGAAGGCGAGCGGGAGTAGCGGGGTCGTATCAAAAGTGTAGCAGGGTCAGATGACGGAGCGGGCATAGAAGGGGCGAAGGCAGAGGATGCGCTAGAGGGGCGAGGGTGATAATTAGGAGAATAGTGCGTCGGAGAATTCCAGCGGCTGCGGCAGTGGCGAGCGACATGTCCAATGCGTCGGCAGTTAAAACAGATCGGCTTGTCGTCCACGGTTCGCCTTTCGGAGGGGTTGTGCTGTCCATAAGAGGTGTAAGAAGAGCGCGGTGGGGACGTGCGTGCAGAAAGAAGTTCCGAGCGTACGGTACGAATGGATTGCAGGCCGACGTTGGACAACTCTTGACGGACGACGGCCTGGATCAAGGAGATTGTCACCGGAGAATTATCAGGTGATGAGAATGAAGGGGCCGCCGGTTGTGCCGCTTCAACCTCACGACGAATGATGCGGGTCAAGTTGTCACATCGCGACGGCTGGTAGAAGAGGTCCTCACAGGATGATATAGCAGCTGTGCTGGGAAGTCGCGTGGTGTGCTGGGATACCCGGCGGCTTTTAGCATGCTCGATACGGCGGCACTCCTAGAAGATCTTATCGATGCTGGTGACGTTCATAAACACCAGTAAATTGAAGGCGTCCTCAGCAATGCCTTTAAGGACGTGATTAACCTTATCGTCCTCAGACATGGTCGGGTCAGCCTTGGCACAAAGGGCCAAGATGTCGAGAATGTACGCCACGTAGGACTCGGTCGATGTCTGTACACGTGTGGAAAGGGCTTTCTTGGCCTTGACTTGGCGACTGAAAGGATTGCCAAAAAGGTCGCGGAGCTTCTCTTTGAAGAGATCCCAGCTCGAGCTCTACTCTTCGTGAGTCTGGAACCATGCAAGTGGAGCTCCATCAAGGTAAAAAAGATTGCTTGCAAGCATAATAGTCGGATCCAACCTGTGACTGGTGCTGACACGTTCGTATAAGCGGAGCCAGTCGTCAACATCAGGACTGCCGACTCTGTTGAAAACACCAGGATCCCTAGGGGGGGAAACGGCGACGTAGGTCGGGGCTGCAGGTGGAGACAGTTGTGTAGATGAAGTGCCGCCAGCAGGAGCCAAAGTTGCACTGTCGCCGTTGCGACCGCTGCGAAGCTCCATGACGGGTACGGGGAACATCCACCTCCACCAAAATAATGTTAGGATTAGCTGAAGCCCAATGTATATACATTTTATTTACAGGGACGCTAACGGAAGGCCAAAATGGCGACTGTATATCAAGCGGGCCCACGTCGCCTTCCTCCTCCTCAGGGCAGCCACACTGTGGCAGCTGTTCTGTAGCAATATATCAGTTATAACAAATTAGAAACTGCTGCATCCTCAACTTTTTTGTTTTCCATGGTGAAATAACCTGCTTACTACAATGCCCCGATGCCACATTATTGGTTATAACGAAGTTTGGCTGCTGGGTGTCCAAACTGAAAGGTAGTGAAATGCGAAATTCTTGAAAAGAAAAAAAAAGAAAAAGAAAATGAGAAATTCGAGCCGCTTCACGAGGGGCCGCTGCTCCAACACTCGCTGCGCGTTCATTTTCTGGCCATCTCCTTGCGCCTCTCTCCCGTCGCCCTCCCAGCCGTCCGAACGTGAAGGGGCTATGCGCATAGCTCGGCTGCACCCACAGCTCTATGCCTCCCCACCTTCCGAAAGACAAGTGGACCATGCCAACTACGCTGCTCGCTAGCTCCTCATTCAGCGCAGTTGTGCGAACAGCTTAATTGCTCGCGTTGGTCTTTGTTGTTTGCGTCGAAATCGTTCTTGACCACGCGGTTTCTCGCTACCGAAACGGAAGAGAAATAAAAAAGAAAACGCACTGCTGAAGATTTAGAACCTAAGTGCTTCTATCCGATGAGGCAATCGTCATGACCGTGCTTGGATCAGATAGCGATGGCAGCGATCGCGCGGTAGGGCGGACTGCCTCAGCACTGTCCTCACAGATCACAGATTGCAGAATCACAGGCAGGTGATTCTGTCCCTCCAGGGGCTTCATTTTCGCGAGAAACCTTCCGTTGCACTACGTTGAGCACCTGGATGCCTTGGAGAAGGATGTCGGCAAGCTTTGTGTAAAGCAGTTCCATTCTTTAATGCTGGCAGCTGCGGCTTGTTACACACGATCGGAGCGCCCAGGAAGCAGTTGAACGAGTAAACACAATTGGCAGCCAGATGGAGAAAGGTGGTGGGGAGGGGCACTGGCCTTCCTGCCATTTTAGTTTTCTCACATCATCTCTGCCATGCCCCTATTTCTATCTTTTCGTGCAACTCGGTTATAACAAATATTGGTTATAACAGTGGAATTTTCGTGGCACCTGAATACTGTTATAGGTGGGTTCGACTGTACCTTGAATTCGTATAGCCCCTCTGGTGCGACGAATACTGTCTTCTCACAATCTCGTTAATCCACTTATATTTCCCAGTGTCCGCTTTAGAGGTTGAGAGAGGAAAAGAATTTTGCATCCCGTAGTCTATCAAGGGTGTCATCGATCCTCGGAAGTGGATAGACATCTCGCTTTGTGATGACGTTCAGCTTTCGATAATCATTACCGAGCACCTCCACCAGAATTGTAACGAATAGTTCAAGGGGTTCAGGTGCAACTATTTTTTGTGGGCTAACTTGTGCCCAGGGAGTAAATAAAACGACGACTGCGACGTTCTGAACAGGAAATAGGAATGCCTTCTTCTCTTCCTCTCTCGAGCGTCACTTCACCTCTTTTAGGTGTTCTTGTATTCCCCGACAACGGTCACCTATGATGCGAGTGTGTGCAGTGAATGCACGTGCCATTATGTCTTCATCTTCTCCACCAATACAGTGAAACCTTGTTAAACCGTAATTGGCCGGAGCTCGGAAAAAGTACGTACTAAACGGTAGTACTGCTTAATTAAAATAGCATGAGATTGCCCACTTACCTGTCAAAAATGGAACTCGGAGAAAGTGCGATGAAAGGGGAAAAAGCGTGCAGTATTTATTTACTTCGCCCGACAAACGTGCTATTTTCGTTTGATGCCGCGGTGGCTTAGCAGTGACGACAGCGCCCTCAAACTTGGTGAAGCTGTGAGCCAGCTTTTCAGCCAACCCCTTCTTCTCAGCAAACACTCGCGTGGCAGATTCCTCGTTAGCGTTACATATTCTCCGTGCACCAGTGTGGTAGTGTTGCAGAAGTCACAGGGCACCTTTTCATTGCAGGATGCTGTTCTCGTTGCGACGATTGCATTTATGAGACTGACGTAACGCGCAGCTTCTGCCACTTTTGGGCCTGAATCGCCCGTGCTGTTGCTTTCCGTGTCGTCCTTACCACTATCGCTAGGCGACACTTCGGCAACAGCAGAGGCAATGATGGTGAAAAGTCGAACCTCGTAGCCGACATCTCTTTGAGGTCGCAGCAGCGCTGCCGAGCAACTTCTTCGCATTCCAAATGCCACACACCGTAGTCAACAGTAGACCCATGTCGCATGCCAGCGCCGATTTTTCGCGTCACATTCGATAGCACAAACGATTTCTAATTTTTCTTCTAAGCTAAGCACCCGGTGTCTTTTATATCCGAGGTTCGGCATGGCGGGAGTTCTTGCTTGCACGATGCCACAACGCTCTCTGGCACGACGCTGAAATGATGTTGATGTCATGTGGCTTAACGCGCAAATGCACAGGGCGCTTGGAGGCCTTTCTGCTGATTCCTGAGGCTTGTTGTTCTGCCGGGCCACCCGATGGAGACGACGCACCGCCATGTTTGCGGGACGAAAAGTGAAAACACTACGTGTTAACGGATATGTACGCAATAAGCTGGTATGGTTTATGCGGATACAAAACACATTATGTTGAATGGCCACAGAGTCAGGGATTTGACTTTACTACCTTTAAAATGAGACTGTTTAAGTAAGCAGGTACGGTTTAACAAGGTTTTACTGTACGTCGTTGTCCTCTTGGAGGGCGCATGAACCTGCGCGGCTTAATTAAAGGTGGTTTTTGCCTTGTATCAATATGTTCTCTTTTGCACTCTGATTATTTGTGGGAAACAATATGGCTGGAACTCATTTAGTTTTCCTGAAAATGAATTTTCAAAATTCGTTGCATTCCTGACTCATTACTTTTTACTGACCGCCCTGTATTTGTGATGTCGGAGACTACACCTTCACTGTTGCTGACATCGCCACTGACTAGTATGGAAGGTCTGTAAAAGCTCCCTGTGTAAGGAGACATCATCAGCTTTGCTTCTTTGGCATTAGCGACATGTGTACTGCGTGTTTAGCTCACATTCTGCGTGTTTATATCATGGTAGTGTAGGATCTAACGTCATAGACTCATTGTTACCTCACACAAAGCAGTTACCCGTTTCGGTGTCTCATTTATTAGTTATTTAATGTTATTGATGAATTTCTAAGCAAATTGAACCACCCTACTGGTGACAGGACTGCCAGTGCCATTTGAAAATGACAGTATCCTAATATTGTTTAAGAAACGCCGGAGTTGCCTTTTAAGGAGAGTGAAGTAGAGCCTACTGCTAAGCTCGGTTTGTTGTGGGCTTGTTGGTTACTGTACTCTGTAATAAAATGTTTCCTCTTGTCTTGTGGACTTGTACGACAAAGTGATGGAAAATGTTTAGTGGATGTTGAGGTACGCCAAAGTGCCCACATATGTACCTATTATTTATTTATTTATTATTGTTTTACAAAGCTAAATCTTCTTAAAGGGTATGTTAGTTGTGCATGCGGGCGCGTATGGTAAACTGAACGATGCGGTGATGTTATTCCCCTGTTTTTTGCCCGCAGCCCCAGCATTGTTTTTGGCTGTTTGCGTTGTGGGAAGGCTAGGTTCGGTCGTCCGTTGCCACCAATTTGTGAGAGGCGGTGTGAAGAGGTAGCCACTGTAGCTACGGTTTATTTAGGCCGGCCAGCCGTGGTGCAGGGTGTTAAGAATGGCGAGCTGCAAGGCAAGATTGCCACCCCAATTACGACAAGGGGGGCAAAACGCGCATTCCGCCCTCTCCGTCGCTACAGCTAGGAGGCGTTCGAAGAAGCGGCCTTTGTGCTGAAAACCGCCTCCTTCCACCAGCCCCATCGACATTGTGACGGAACGAGTTCGGTGTGTGAACAATGGTTCCGGAGTTCTCCAGCGCGGACCTGATGTGACACGCATGGACAAGCTGCCACGGGAAAGACGTATTTTGGTGCTTCTCATGCCTTGTCCGTGACTCAAGACAACGAGCTACTCACGATTGGCACCGATACTTCCCGGAACGGCACCCCTCCAACGTTGTCGTTTGGGCATCGGAATGTGTGTGCCTTTGTGTATGTAAACTGTTCCACGAAGCGGCAGCAAGTTGCCGATAAGTAAACGAACAGTCGCCGCCTCGTATGGCCGGCGGACCGAGTGTATAAAAACTGTTGTTGTGCGAATGCTGGTGACACTTCTCTTGAGCAGTCATGTTAGACTGATTCACTTCTCTCATGCAGTCATGTTGGACTGATACTCTTTTTCTCAAGCAGTCATGTTAGACTGATTTAATTTCATTAAATAAACCCATTTTCCTCGTTCTCGATGAGAAGCAGTTCTTCACTTCACCAACGACCTCAGCGTAAATAAGTTGGACGACGGCATGGGCCAGCTACCTTCGAATTCATGCCGTACTCCAATCTTTGCAAAGGACCACGAGCGATGGGATTGAGCCCCCAATCCTGACAAGGGGGATCACAGGAGCGGCTGACACCGCGATTGCTCATGTCGAGCCTGCTAGCATGTTCTATTCTCGCACTACCTGCACATGAGCCCATCTTCTTTGCTTGCTTTGAAGGCGATAGTCGTGCCGCTACAGAACCCCGCTCCTATTTCGAAGCGCAATTGAAATAAATTCTAATGGTAAAGTTCAGGTAAAGTGTGCAGATGGTGTCGTAGTTGGTAGTTACGGGCTCACGCAATCTGAGAGAGATGTACCAGGCAGCATAGGTTATGAGCGAGGCGCAGCCACAGTGATACTGTAGTGCAATATTGTAATCTGCCGCAGGTTCTTGTAGATGCCCAAGCCTGTAAAAGTAGGAGCTGTAAAAGTAGACCGCCTGGCTGCTCAGGACTTGCTTGGAGATAGCACAAGTGTTGGTCACTCATGTTGATGTAGTAGTGATTCTCTAGCTGAAGAAACCAGGTGGCAGAGCTGCTCCTGCAAAACTTTGGTAGGCCATGCATCTGTGGAAGGTGCGAGCACAGAGCACCGGAAGGCTCACCTGCCGCTGCTTGCGGTGTAATCTCGAATGCTGATAGCATAAGGATTGCAGTGGTCTCTGAATGCATCGCGAAGGTTGTGCTTATGGCATCGCCACGCCTTCGAGAGTGAAATTTGTGCCTAGTAGAGCCGGTGAGAGGGCCTCTGTATCGGCGTTGAGTGAAGTGCCCCTGAATGGAAAGTGGACAGCTTGTGGGAACGTCCAAGGAAGGAAAGTGGTGGGCCATAGAATAGCCGAAAGCGCTGATGCTTGGCCCAGTGAATTTATTGAAAAGAATTGTCACGCAGCATCCTTTGAGAGTAGAGTACAGTAGTAAACCGAGTAGAGTTCTGATGCTGGGGCCGGTGCATGCTGACGATCGGCACTGGTGGACACAGGCAATGTGGGATGACAAGATGCGGAATGAAGTGACAGTTCCAATGGCGAGAGTGGTTGTGACAGAGCGCTCGAGGTGACATAGTAAGCAAAGACGGCTGCTGGCAAGTTGTCATAGAAGTTGCGGCCGGGCATGACAGCCAGAGCCTGGAACGCAGCCACAGCCTAGACGCCCTACAACTGCGGTACATCTGTCGGACCGCGTGAGGCCACGTCACTCGCCTTGGTGGAGTCGGTGTGCTGATGCTGGCATGACTGGGCTCAGTCGTCCTAAAGTCCCTTGATAATTTGAAAGTAGCGACACTCTTTGAACTCTGCCGCCGCCGCGCAACCTCCTCACCCCTTGCACGTTCCCCACGGCAACCAGTTTTGCCCCCGTTTTTCTGGGGCCGTATTCTGTAGCGGTTCGCTTTGGAACCGGTTCGGTCTGGCTGTTGCCATTGGTTGGCGCTTCGTTGTTGTCATCCCTGGTGGGCGGGACGACAAGTTTTGTTGACGTCACACAGGTTGTCAATCATCTGGAAAGGAACCGGTTCCCTGCTACAAGAGGAACTGCGGAGAAGTGGTTCGCTCGAGGGTCGCGCGCGGTGGTGAGCATGATGTCGAGGGTTGCTAGGGCAACCGTGGCTGCCGGCTAGTCTCGCGCCAGCTGACGAGCCGGCACCTAGATGAAATGAGAAAGAGTCGCCAATGGCGGCTCCTTTGGTTGTGCCGCTGGCGAGTGCCGAAAGACGACGCGACGAAAGGCAACGACGTGACGCGTTCGGCATGGTCGAAGAAGAGTTTCGAAGGAATTTTAGGCTCTCCAAAGACATAGTGCAACGTCTTTGCGATGAGCTGGAACATCTCGGACCTCAAAGATTTCGTGGTCTCGACACTACGATGAAAGTGCTGTGCGCACTGCGGTTTTTTGCCACCAGGAGCTTTCAACAGTGCTTCAGGAATGAAGAAGTGATTGCACTGTCGCAGCCTTCGGTCAGCCAGATCATTACGGCCGTCGCCAAGGCCATTATGGTTGTGGGCAAAGAAAAAGGATGGGTTAGATTCCCATCCATGGCGCAACAGAAAGCTGCCGTCAGCTGCTGGCCCAACACACATGACGCCTTTGCTAGGTAGGGGTGCTCCTCGACAAATGAAACGAGTATTTCGCGCTGCCTCGCTGAAACATGAGGACTCAGCCGTTTGTTCTTGTGCGACGACATCGTTTCAGTTTCGGCCCACGAACAAGTCCAAAACGTAAACAAAGCGAGGCAAGTTGTTTGCATAACGTATGGCACACCACCTAGCGACTAAATAAGAAAACAGCACAAATAAAATTACAACTCCCAGTAGCCGTCTGCGCCGCAAGCTCGCATTTATTACTGAAAATTATATTTGCAAGTGTTCTATACAAACCAATGTTTTTTTTATCAAACCAGCAACATCCTTAAATTGCTATACCGTCCCCCAAGTACAAACAAAAATGATGATGTGATCTTCTGGCAGACCGCCGCTTGTTGATTGGTTCCCCTCACGCCGCCCCGTTCCAGCCTTTCTCTGAGTGACGTAATCCAGACGTAAAAGCCAGACCGAACTGGTTCAAAAGCGAACCGCTGCAGAATACGGCCCCTGCACGACGATTGGTCTCCCTGCTATTGCCCTTGGAAACGCGCGGATCTTGAGTTTTGCTTGTGTTTTTCTTTTTCGTTCGCGCCATTTTCCTCCTGAGCACGGCTGGCTCGGTGCTCTAGCTCGGCGTAGCGAACATTGTATGCTGTGTTGCCTGCTCTCTGTGCTAGCGCAATGCCGGACTGTTGCGCATATAACTGCAGCAAGAAGCCTGAAGATGGTTATGCCGTTTTTATGATACCCCAAAGAAAGCGTGACTGCTTGTGCAGGAAGCAGTGGCTGCATGACATTGGCCGAAAGAACTTTGTTTCGACAAAGAACAGCATTGTTTACAAGCTGAGGCGTCTTTCTTATAGCTCGTAGCAAAGCATCCCGTAATGCTGCATTTTCTTTTTCATTCTTCCGGCCTGCTCACCAGCGTTTTTGTTGCGGTTGTCCTCAGTATGCTTAATATTCTGGGGCGGCTCCTTCACCTCGCACGTCGATAACTGATGTTATTCAATCGGAAATGCAGCATTATAGATTCTGCTTTGTGCCTTGAAAAAATTAGTGCCAAGTATACCCGTGGTATTGCAGGTGATGAGTGTTAGCTAGTCAACATTGAGTTTTTTTTCAGTTTTAAGGCGAAAGCCTTTAGATCTATGTTTCAACGTCGAGTTGTAAACTGGAAGTGTCACGTGACCCAAGGAAGGCCAGAGGTGACCCAAGGCATGTCCACCCCTGTGTAAGAGAATGATTACCCAAGTTAATTAATTAATCATTAGTGATTTACATAAGGTGGATTAGGGAGGATTAAGGTTGATTAGAGTGTATTAAAGAAGATTAAGGTGGATTATAGTGCATTAAGAAGGATTAAGATGCATCAATAAAGATTTACGTGGGTGGAGGAGGATTATGGTAGATTAAGGTGAAGGGTTGGTGAAATGATATTGAGACCGATTAGGGTGCATGAACAATGATTAGGGAGGATTAAGGTGTATAAAGGAAGATTAAGGTTGATTAATGTGGATTAAGGTGAATTAGGGTTGATAAAGGAGGATTAAGACTGATTAGGATTTATTAGGGTAGATAAAGGTGGATTAGGCACCATGGAGCTGGATTAGGTTTGATAGAGGTGGATTAGGGTGTATTAAGGTAGATTGGGTCTATAAGCAGGATTAAGTTGGATTAAAGTGCATGAGTAAGGATTAAGGTGGATGAAGGGGATTAAGGCGGATTATGATGGATTAAGGTTGATAAATGTAAATTAAGACCGTATAGGATAGGCTAAGGTGCATTAGGTGTGATGTAGGTTGATTAGGTTGTATTAAGGTGGATTGGGAGTAAGGTGGATGAAGGAGCATTAAGGTGGATTAGGGTGGACTGAGGTGAATTAAGGTCCAATGAGTATTAAGACCGCTTAGTCTACTATAACCAACCCTAATGCACATTAATCCACCGAATCCACATTCATCGACCTTAATCCTCCTTCATTCACTTTATTACACCATAATCCACGAAAGTCCTCCTTAATGCACCATAATCCACCTTCATCGACCTTAAACTACTCGAACCCTCCTTAATGCAATTTAATTCTCCTTAATCAATCCTAATGCTTCCTCATTCACTGTAATCCACCCTAATCCACTATAATCATCCTTAATCCACCCGAATCCACATTCCTCTACCTTAGTCCACCCTAATCCTCCTTAATCCACACTAATCCTCCTTCATTCACTTTGATTCACCCTAGCCCACTATAATCCTCCTTAATGCACCTTAATCCTTCTTAATCCACCCTTATCCTTCATCATGCACTTTAATCCACCCGAATCCACCTTCATTGACCTTAATCCAACTTAGTCCTCCTTTATGCACCTTAATTCACCTCCATTCACCCTATTGCACCTTCATCGACTTTAATCCACCTTAATCCTCCTTAACACACCCGAATTAATCTTAATCCAATCACTAATCAATCATTACTTTGCTAATCATTAATCATCTCTTGCTTTGGTTCGCTACCCGCCTTCCTTCGGTTACGTGATATTTTCTGTAGCTCACAACAGTACCTTGAAACAGAGGTCTAAGGCTTTCGCTTAATAAGCCACACACAAAGAGATGTGTCACAAGCAATACTAGATCAGATGCACGAAGTAAAGCATCTGATCATGTGGCAGAAAAATTGTCTGGAGTATAGAACTCACCTCAAAGCTCCCTGTATATCGGTATACTCCGTGCATACGGCTTTAAGAAAAAATCAGCCTCCTCATAAACGTTGCCTCCAGCATTATTGATGCTGTTATTAACATTTCTCAAAATTTTCAACCCCACTGGAGCGCGCAACTGGCTCAAAATAACACGCCTCCATAGAATCCTGCGGCTCGTCTGCGGGAGCCCAGGAGGAAAAGCGCACCGTGCGCAGCCGGCTGGCGAGGAGAATCGAGGAAAGCGCCGTGAGAAGGAGAGTGTCACTACTTTCAAATTATCAAGGGGCTTTAGGTCGTCCGGTTCACTAATTTGTGGGAAGGCTGGCTATGGTCGTCCGGTGTCACCAATTTGTGGGAGGCGGCGTGAAAAGGTAGCTACTGTAGAAATTACTTAGGCCGGCCAGCCATGGTGCTGCAGTATCTCAGGAGGGGCCGACATGATGGCCACTCAGGTTGAGCACGTTAGCATGTTCTCGCAATTACTGCACGTGAGCCCATCTTCATCTTTGCTTGTTTTGGAGGTGACAGTCGTGCCGCTACAGCGTGTACGATTTTCTCTGCACCCACTGGCTAGATTTGCGGCAGATGGCTTAACCCTTTGAGGGTCGAATTATTTTGAAAAATACTTTTCCAGGTGGTCAAATTACTTTATTGAGGATCTTGAATGTACAAAATGTATAAAGTTGGGAATAAATACTAAAACATAATTAGGAACAGTATTTTGGTGTCGGCATCACTCAGAACTGCAAAATGTTCAATAGTATTTCCGAGCGTGGTACTCCTTGAAACACGGGTCTACGCACAGCACCTTATCGCAGTCTGCACACCTAAAATGCGTGTCTGTTCTCTTGGAGCGAGGAGTTGTGTTGGCGCACACATGACATCTCTGCGTGCGGCTGCCTTGGGCAGAGGTCTGATGCACCCTCTCGCGTAAGCGCTTTGCCGCAGAGAGCGAGAATACCTCGTGAGCGGTGGTGATAAACAAGCTAAGAGCAGTGCCAATCAAGATAGAAATCAACTTCCGCCGCCCCTGCGAGAGCGTGCCAACAAAGAGAAAAACCAGGTTTTGCATGCCTCCGTTGCGATCACGCAGCGGAACCGAAACCGCGAAAGCGCGTTGCCACTGAGAGCGGGAATACCTCGCGAACGGCGCTGATAAACAAGCTAAGAGCAGCGCCAATCAAGATAGAAATCAAGTTACACCACCCTGCATGAGAGTGCTGACAAAGAAAACAATGTCTTGCGCGCCTCCGTTGCGATCACGCGGCGAAACCAAAACCGCCAAAGGGGCGTTGCCGCAGTCTGAGCGACGCGCTGAACCCAGCAATCAGTTCTGTTTATCTCCCCAAGAAGGTAGCGCAAATTTCGAATGCTTGTAAGTGCTAAGAGGTGGCAGCACCTCTAGGTGAGCCCGCATCGTCATTAGAGCGCGAAATTTCAAACGGAGGGTTGGAACCATACCCGTACGGCGAAGACCTTGCGGGTTAGGAAACCGCTGCTGTACATATACCGCGAAAACCTTCAAAGGGTTAATGCCAAAGTTGAAAGTTAAGCGTTTCGGATTGTTTGTGTTCACGATCAACATTCACTTGCAGTAACACCACGCAAGCCTTTCAGTAAAAACCGACTCATCCAAAGTGGCCTTCAAATGGGATCTTCCTCCTTATTTTAAATCGTGTGGCTAAGCATGTGCTGTGAGTTCCAGTGTTGCAAATCGGGCATCTTTCCATTGTCTGCTCTTCAAAGAAGTGTCACCCTTCTTAATAATGCATGCATGAGCTGCAAACACTTTGTGATGTTTGCACCGTGTATTACATTAAAAAGTCAAATGTGATGCAAAGTGGATGCGATGCGTGTGCGAGCTGCCATGCGCTGCCCTTTAAAAACTGCGAAAGCTACACACCAGCTGCAAGTAGCACCATCTACAACGTTCATCGCTCCTCTGTGCAGCCAGCCGGCTCCTGCCCGTCACACTGCCCCCTTCTAGCCACCATATCCAAACAGACAGATTCATCTGGTGCAAAAATGGCAATCGCCGACTATGCATGGCGTTTACGTGATCGCCTGACATATGTCGTGATCGAAGCGAATCGCAACTGTGCAGGGCCAAGGGTGAGCCAAAAGGCTGCCTTCGACCGAGTGCAATGGGACATGAAATTCCAAGTGGGAGACCTGGTCGTGAAACGCAACCATACACTCAGCGACGCGAGCTTAGGGTTTCCGGTGGGTTTAGCACCCAAATGGGTGGGGCTCTTTGAAGTTGCTGAGAAGCTCTCATGACTGAACTACAAGCTGAGAGATCTGAACACAGGCTGTATTAGCGACCCAATCCACGTCAGTGAACTGAAGCAGTACGTCCGAAGGGAAGGCACCGTGGAAGCTGCGACGCCTGCACCACAAATTCAAGGGAAGGCAAGCGATTGTCCATCAACCCCGGTGGCGCACCTCTACAACAACCACAGTCAGTGAAACACCACAATGAGTCCAGACCCACTCGAAGCAAGAACCAGCACCTATGGAGCAGCAGCTAAAGCTGGCCGTGGTAGTCACCGAGAGCCGAGGGCATATGGCATGGAATCATGGTTGCCCCTCAATTGATCAAGAAGCCAAGCCACCAATCAGCCTTCCCGCATGTAGCCGCACTGGTGCACTCCCTAGGCCGCTGGATACAGGATATAAGTGCCAGCATGGGGAGCCAAGCTACGGAGTGCACTTTGGTTCCTGTGTCGTGCTACTGCTGGGCTGGAGCGACACTTGTTTTCCAGTCAGGGGTCTGCAGAACCAGGTGCCTGTCATCCAAGGGCACGTGGGCCAACCAGGCAGACGACGGACAATCCAAGAAGTGAGCCATGCCCTCTCCAGCTGACACTGGTGCGGCCGACTTCGAGAGAAAATATGCTCTGGTGAAAAGGTGTCCACAAAACATTGAGACCACCGACTACATTGCAGAAGCCACAACGGTGAGTAGGTCAATTGTGGCGAGACTGCCATAACATTGCACCACTGGAGTCAAGGGTGCGTTCGGTCTGAAAGGGGGAGGGATGCGGTAATCATGAAAGTTAATATTTTCCTGCCATGCTACGGAAGTGAGGAGAGCACATGCCTTCTTCCCCTCTTTCTGTGCGGGGAGCCAGACGGCTTTCCTCTGCTGATGTCGCTACCCTCTTGCAAACCGGTTGCAAGTGTAACGTTCATGTGGCTGCGGAGCCGCGTGGCCATTTGACCCCACAAGTAACATGGCCGGGGCTGCCAAAGTCGGTGCGACTGGCATCCGGCAAATGCCGGAGAGCAGAGAGGACTGCGAGCCACGATAAAGGAAGGATCTCAGGTAAACATCTCGTTCCTATCCTTTGTCGTGCCCTGCCTTTGTTTGCCCTATGATCGACACCAGCAAACGTCACGGTCGGAACTAGCCTGCTTCCACGTGAATCCCCTGGAGCAATAAACGTTGTTGTACTTGTTATTGCTGTGTGTTGTGTTTTCTGCTTGTCCTGGTATCGCCGAAGCCTTACTGTAGAAGGAAAGCAAAAGGGAGTTGGCCGTCAAGCCGAAGCCTTACACACAAAAGTGGCTTAAGAGAATCCGAGACTACAAGGTTTTTTTTTTCTTGTCCACAAGATAATTTCACATACTGTATAGAGGGCTGTCTCCTGAATAATGATAAAACATGGTGTCATGTGAATTCCATTTTTCCTATTTGTATGGCAAACAGAAGGCAGTAAGGTGTTGCCTTTTTGATACTGCCCCCTTATCTGTTACCTGCTTTCTTTCTGTTTTGCAGTGTACACACCTTACCAAATTCGAGGATTCAAGACGAGGAGTAGGCAAGTAGGGGATGTCCATTCGGCTCTTGTGATGAAGGCTCCAGACTTGAATGAGCGGTTTTTGGCCCTCAAAACAAGAAAGGACAAGGTACGCACGGCATGGTTGAAATGTTCTCCTTTAGTGTGAGGCCTCTGCAGTGGCTGAGCATGAAGTAAGCTGTCCGTCAAAGTGACAAGGTGAATTCATGTGCTTTCAGATGACCACACACACCTTGTGCAAAAGTAGCCCAGAACAAACTCAAAATTTCATCCAAGAGATCTATTTGAAGATGTGGGTAATTTGAATTTAAAGGCCCTTACCAGGTCTGGCCATTTTGAGCTGACAAGCGCAGTGCATACAATACGCATTATTGAACGTGTTTGAAAATTATTGCACCACTAGGCGCCGCAAGAAGACTTGAATTTTCAAACCAAATGCCATGCACCCATCTCCTTCTGGGCACCGTGCTCCCAGCCGAAGAATCGATGTCATTCGCACAGATGGGCCTACATAAATTGCAATGATGTGGCTTACTCACAGTGACATGTGACTTTGAGAATTATACAAGGCAACATTAGTTATTTGTTTGATCTATTGCTTCAATAGACAACTTAAGGTTTAGAGAAATGATATAAAACCTACAAACAAAATGTCTGGGAGTCTTTGTTTTACTCCATGCCGTAGCAAGGGGTACGGGCTTCCATTTAGGACTTGAGACTGACTCCAACCAAATAACTGAATTTTATTAGCCCGACGTTTCGGAGCCCAATCGGCTCCTTCTTCAGGGGGTTGTTCTTCGGTGGTGGCGGTGTGCCGCGTTTAAAGCGTCTTTTGCAAAGAAAGGAAGGGGGAGCATGGGAGGTGGGGAGACACTTCACAGACGGAAAGGTGGGGGGGGAAACAAAAGGAAGGGGGGGGGGTATTGTTGACGGCTTTCGTGGTGCTGGGATGACCGGTGCTGGGGAGAGTGCTCGCGAGGTTGCCCTTGATGGGAGGCGGGGGTGGGGGGAGGTTACAGGGTCGCGCCGATGTTTTTGTGTTGGTAAAACAAGCGGGAGTCTACCTGGCTGTGCGTCCTTTTCTTTTTTTCGTCATGTCGCCAAGGCCATGGACATACACCGAGGGTAGGTTGCCCTTACGCGGTTTATGTTATTCCCCGTATTCTGAATGTACCATGACTCCAGTAGTAGTCTCTTTCGCCAGTTCGTCTCTGTTTGAAGGATTTCAGTTTCCTGGAAAGCAATTTTGTGGTCGGCGTCTTCAGAGTGTTCAGCGACGGCAGTGCGAATACGGTTGAATGTCCTGACATCGTTCTCGTGTTGTCTGATCCTTTCTTTTAGATTTTTGGTTTCCTCGATGTACGACGCCGGACAGTCGGCACAACTGATTTTGTAGACGACACCTTCAGCTTTTTCTTTAGGTGGACGATCTTTTGGTTTAGGGAGGAGGATATTGAAAGTGTTTATTGGTTTGTGCACCACTTTGAGGCCTTCTTTTTTAAATATTCGGCTGAGCGCTTCGCTGGTACCTCTGAGGTACGGGATGGACACTCGCTTCTGGGGTTGGGGAGAAGTTAACGGCTGAAGGTCCCGCATTTTGCTTCTTCTTTTTTGTTTTCTGGTTGTTTTTCGAATGAAGTCATCTGTGTAGCCGTTCCTCTTAAGTTCGTTGAGTTCGTTCGTTTGTTCGTTCGAGTTCGAGTTTGTTGAGTTCTTAACTTCATTGGGAGTAACATAAACCGCGTGAAGGGCAACCTACCCTCGGTGTATGTCCATGGCCTTGGCGACATGACGAAAAGAAGAAAAGGACGCACAGCCAGGTAGACTCCCGCTTGTTTCACCAACACAAAAACGTTGGCGCGACCCTGTAACCTCCCCCCCCCCCCTCCCTGCCTCCCATCAAGGGCACCCTCGCGAGCACTCTCCCCAGCACCGGTCATCCCAGCACCACGAGAGCCGTCAACAACGCCCCCCCCCTTCCTTTTGTTTCCCCCCCCACCTTTCCGTCTGTGAAGTGTGTCCCCACCTCCCGTGCTCCCCCTTCCTTTCTTTGCAAAAGACGCTTTAAAAGCGGCACACCACCACCCCCGAAGAACAACCCCCTGAAGAAGGAGCCGAATGGGCTCCGAAACGTCGGGCTAATAAAATTCAGTTATTTGGTTGGAGTCAGTCTCAAGTCCTAATCAATTTCCCAACCAGACAGACAATCCTGTCGAAATGTTTAGCTTGAGGGCTTCCATTTCGTGTACTCGTTTCCATGCCGTGCAGTTGCAGGCGCGGAAAATGAAACTATCTGCAATTTTCCACCAGGTTCCAGCGTGCGATTGTGTTCTTCGATCCACTTGCCTTTGCCTCAGTGCTCGTGACTGTGGCACTGACTTATACTGGCAATCAGGTGTCCTTGTGTAGAGCGTGAAATCATGCTGTGCGCAAAACGAGACAAACAAGACGCTTTGGTGGTTATACTTATGCAAACATCTGAGAGAAGGGTGAAATTTTTAAAAGCATTCAGAAAAAAAGGTCAACAACAGGTCATTATCATCAGTTACAATTTTCCTCTGCACTGAAATGGCAGTAGAAGCTTTTGCAGTATTAGTATCTTCATTTCTGATAAAATTTTCAAATACAAACATGCGCTGCAGCCAATGGCTCACCAAGGCAAAAGCATGAATCACAGTAATATTGTTACGTGTGGAAAGACAAAGATGAAAGAGGCTATTTATGGGCTATTTGCACTGGAACCAGAGAGCCAGGCCAACACTCGCTCGCACCAAGGGCGCATACCCACTTTGTCGTTCTCGCGGCGGCTCGTCCCTGGAGCATCTCGCGATAATATTGTAATACTACCCCCCCCGTGGCAAAAGCGCCGTCACGGTGCTGTTAAATATCCAAGGCGCGTAGAGAGGTGTAGGGCTTGAGTCGGGCGACGTGAACAATGTCACAGCGGAGGACGTAGTGGGCGTCGCTAGAACGACTTCATAGGTGACATCGTTCACTTGGCGGAGCACGCGATACGGGCCTCTGTAACAGGGAAGCAGTTTTTCACTAAGGCCAACTTTATGTGATGGTGACCAAAGCAACACGAGGGTGCCGGGCGCAAAATGGACATCACGGTGACGGAGGTCATAGCGTTGCTTCTGTTTCTCTTGAGACACTTGTAGACGAGTGCGCGCAAGTTGGCGAGCATGGTCAGCATGGGCGATTGCATCACGGGCATAATCGCAAGTTGAAGCTGTGGCGGACGGAAGCAGAGTGTCCAGTGGTAGCGTTGGTTCTCGGCCATACAAAAGGTAAAACGGGGAAAAGCCAGCAGTTTCGAGGCGGGAAGAATTGTACGCAAAGGTAATGTAAGGTAGAGCCAGGTCCTAGTCACGGTGGTCGTATGAAACGTATTTGGATAGCATGTCTGTAAGGGTGCGGTTCAAACGCTCAATGAGGCCGTTCGTTTGAGGGTGGTAGGAGGTGGTAAATTTATGCTGTATTGAGCAGGCACGCACGACGTCGTCAATGACCTTGGCCAAAAACATACAGCCACGGTCTGTTAGCAGTTGGCGCGGAGCACCATGCATCAAAATGGTATGTAGGAGGAAGTCCGCAACATCAGTTGCGCAGCTGGTCGGCAGAGCGTGGGTTACGGGGTAGCGAGTCGCGTAGACCGCCACGACTGCAACCCACTTGTTTCCTGATGTAGATTCCGGAAGTGGGCTGAGAAGGTCCAAGCCGACACGATGGAAGAGCTCAGCAGGGATGTTGAGCGGCGGGGAGCTGGGAAGGCTTCTTGCGTCGTTGGCAAAGTTCTCAAGTGGCGACGTAACGTTGTGTGAAACGGGCAAGGCCCGGCCAGAAAAAACGGCAATGTACACGGTCATAGGTTCGAGATATGCCGAGGTGGCCTGCCATATGTGCGTCGTGAAGCTCTTCTAGAACGGTTGAGTGGAGGTGTTTAGGTATGACAAGTAGGAACTCGGAGCCGTCCGGATGAAGGTTACGATGGTACAGAGTACCGTCGCGGAGGACGAAGAGGCGTAGAGTAGCATTGGCCAAAGAGCGTTCAAAACGGTCGATAAGTGCTTTGATGTAGGCGTTGCAGTGTTGCTCGTCGGCAAAATGAAGCAGCTGTGATACAGAGAATATGCAAGCAGCACTGGTAGTATTGGAGGAGTCGGAGTCATCAGCAGGGTAACGCGACAAGCTGTCAGCGTCTTGGTGCAGGCAGCCAGACTTGTACACCACGGAATTTTAAAATTCCTGTAGCCTCAAAGCCCGTTGACCAAGCCGGCCTGTAGGATCTTTTAGCGATGAGAGCCAGCAGAGAGCATGATGGTCAATGACTACGGAAAAAGGGCGACCGTAAAGGTAAGGACGGAACTTTGCAACCGCCCAGACTGCAGCAAGGCATTCTCGTTCCGTAATGGAATAGTTGCGCTCTGGTGGTGCTAGGAGGCGGCTCGCATAAGCAATTACGCGATCTTGGTCACATTGACGCTGGGTTAAGCCATGACCACTGGCATCTGTACGCAGTTCTGTAGGGGCATCAGGGTCGAAGTGGGCGAGAATGGGTGGTAAGGTTAGAAGAGTGACGAGACGAGAAGGCAGCGGCTTCCGAAGTGCCCGATGAGAATTTTACGCCTTTCTTCAAAAGATTAGTGAGGGGTCTAGCAATTGCTAGAAAATCTTGAACAAAACGACGAAAGTATGAGTATAGCCCTACAAAACTCGAACGTCTGCGGCTGTCTTCGGAACCGGAAAGTCTCGGACAGCGCGAGTTTTGTCAGGATCAGGCTGTACTCCGGAAGCGTCAACGAGATGGCCCAGAAGAGTAATTTGGCAGTGGCCAAAACAACATTTGGACGAGTTATGTTGCAGCTTCGCCTTTCGAAATACATCAAGTATAATTGTTAGATGCTCAAGGTGAGTTTCGAACGTTGGCGAGAAGACGATGACGTCGTCGAGGTAGCAGAGGCATGTGGACCATTTGAAACCTTGGAGCAAGGAGTCCATCATACGCTCGAAGGTGGCAGGGGCGTTGCATAATCCAAACAGCATTACTTTAAATTGCTATAGGCCATCAGGTGTGATGAACACGTTTTTTTTCTCTGTCCATATCGTCAACAGCAATCTGCCAGTATCCAGAACAAAGATCAATAAGATAGCTGAAACCGTGCAGGCAGTCAAGGGCGTCGTCTATACGTGGGAGTGGGTAGACGTCTTTCTTAGTAATGTTGTTCAGATGACGGTAGTCTACACAGAAGCGCCACGTGCCGTCCTTCTTAACCAACACCACAGGTGGTGCCCAGGGACTCTGAGAAGGCTCAGTGATGTTTTTATCTAGCATTTTGTTCACTTCACTTTGAATTACTCGGCTTTCCGATGCAGAAACTCGTTACTGTCTTGGGTGAATCGGTGTAGCATCTCCAGTAAGAATCCAATGCTTGACCGTGAGCGTCTGGCCTAAAGGGCGATCGTCGAAGTCGAAAATTTCTCGATAGGACGATAATACTTGGCAAAGGTTTTCAGTCTGCGCAGAGGACAGGTCCGTAGCAACCATTGTCTTTTTGCTGGGATCGGCGCCTGAGGCTGGCTCAGGGGGCCTGCTGAGCTCACACGAACCAACGGTTGATAACGTTGTCACGTGATGCTCGCCGAGACAATCAACATTGGCAAGGCGGTAATCTTGCGGTAGAATTTGCTTTGCCAATCCAAAGTTAAAGATAGGCATGTGAGTGAGGTTCGCAGTAATAGTAAGTATACTGTGAGGCACGGTAACGTCAAACTGTAGTGGAATGTCGGTCAGAGGAGTGACGAGGTACTCGCCATCAGGAACTGGTGGGGAAGACAATAGTTCAATACAGGCTATTGACTTTGGCGGCAGGCGAAAAAAGTCAGTGGGGCATAAGCGGCATGGGGGCGCGTCGGAAGGTTCTGCGAGAATCAGTAACTCAAGGCATAGGGTACTGGCAGAGCAGTCAGTAAGAGAAGAATGCGCGGAGAGAAAATCGAGGCCAAGAATTAGGTCGTGGGGGCAATACCGTTTGTATACGTATTTTCATATCTCAATATATCGACTGGCGCGGACAATCTGTCTCATGCGACATGTTGCAAACGGAGCGAAGTGTGGTGCGACTGCCTTGATAATCGGTAGATTGTGAGAGGCAATGCATAGGTGACGCGTGGACGCAATTCATAGCAGCCGCCGCAGACTGACCTCTGCTCATGCAGTACCTTGTTTTTACATATGGTATCGGTAGGGTCATCGGTGAATGCACGGCACACACTACTCTGGTGCCATCTTGCAGCCATCGTTGCCGCAACGCCTGTCTTGTGCGACAGTACACTTGTCACACTTTTGCCATACCCTCCTCCTCCGCTTTCTGCCTCATGGTTCTGCTGCACGCTCCTCCTCCGCTTTCCTCCTGGCGCTCTCTTCGCTATCACTGTCTTTCATCCACGCTCTGCATTTGCTATTTCATCCTTTGCTGTGCTCGTTCACTTGGTTACGAGGATGCCGAGGGATGACGCCAACGCTTGCCGCAGGAACGGGCACCTAAGAGCTGTGCTCTGAAACAACTTTGCACAAGTACATGGGAGCAGAACCCACATCCACCGCATGCAGTGCTTTAGTATTGGCATGCATACATGGTTTATCTTTTTCTGGTGACTTCGTTTTTCACCGGCTATCAGCTGACAAGGTTATCGTTTAGCACAAGAAGCGCCTTCATGTATCAGAACTTTCTAGAAAGTTGTCACTGATTCTATGGTGGAAGAATCTTGCCTAATCAGATCACGTGCGAAACACTATGAGTGGTGTATGTTCTGGAACTTTTTTGCGAGGACCGGCAGTTATGCCGGGATGTATGATTACTCATGTATAAATAGCTGACACATTTGGCCTCTTCCTCACATGTTGTTAAGATTTTGATAATAGATGACTGCTTGCTATCATTTTGTTGCAAGTGCTACTTTTTCGTCTGGGCACGAGTTGCTCCGTAAGGAGTTCATTTTCATTGCCGTTTTGCTGCTGCCTAGTTCATCACCCATCACCGCCCGGTGCCTATAGTGTCACGATGTGACACTATAGGCACCGGGTGGAGGATGAGTTTGGACCGGTGGCGCCTTCATGCGCCGGCACTGTGGGTGTAATGACATGGGGCGGCTAGGTTGGGCGCAGCAGGTGCTGCCGCCAGCCATGTTGGTTGAATGTGTTCCATTGTTTCTTCTATTTTGTGCTGCTGAAATACCATGTGGAAGTAAATTTAACAAACATGTTGCATTTTTGGGTGCATGAACTGTTATTGAAACATCGGTGAAGCTGGTGAGGCCATTCAGTTCAGTTTTAATTGCGGCTTCATTGCATGGAACGGCAGGAAGCCTGGATAACTGTGGTCTGTAGGCAACGGTAGCTAAGTACAGTCAGCTGCAATAGTTTCCAGGATCTGCAATGCTTGATGGAGCGACACAAAACTGCATTGCTGTGCCGTCTGCTGTCACACAGCATGGTGTCAAGGTTTCCGGCACTTCTGCTCCAGGCGCGCTTTGCGCGTGCGTGTCCTTTCTTTGGTATCGGGCATGTCTTGCCGCTCACTTCCCTGTAATGTGCTTTTGATACTTATGGCAGCCGCTGAAGTGCCGTGTCAGCATCGCTGCGTGTCTGCTTCGGCTGATGCATAGATGACGAAGTTCCTGAGCATCTTTTGCACAGCACACAGGGTTGTCTGAATAAATGTTGCCTTACAAGTGATGTACTGGTCGAGCATTAAAATTAATTTCCATTTCTTTTCAGCTTAGCTACAGTGTGTGTGCCACCAGTTACAAGTGCACCTTCCAGTTATCACAGGGAAAGCCTAATACAAGCTGTGATAATATTTACAATGAACGTAACAGTTCTGAGTTTCCCCTTTCGTTGTGCGGAGGCTCATGGCAGTGGTCTGCAGTGACATGAGTCATTAATTTAATGCCATTTCCTCTCATCACACGGCACAGGGCTTCTTTTCGCGTTCCACCGTCACAAAAATGTGACCACCGCTGATGTAATTTATTCTATCATAGTATCAAAAGTGCATCATGGGAAGAGGCATGGCGAGACATGCCTGATAGCGAAGGACACGCATGCGCAAACCGCGCCTGGCGCAGAAGTGCCGGCAGCCTCGACACTGCTCCGTGTGATGGCAGATGATGCAGCAATGCAGTTTTGCGATGCTTCACCATGCATTGCAGATTCCGCTAACGTTTGTGGCTGACTGTACAGTGCTCAGCAATTGAAATGCAATACTCGGTGCAGATCACCGCTAGCGCTTTTTGCGCCCACTGTGAGTGCTGGGGACACCAAGCTAATTAAGCGAGGTATGCGATTAAGGTGATGCATTGTAACTGCATTTGGTCTGTCAGTGATCACCAAGCACTTACTGGTGGCAGAGAAAAGCAGCGGCAGTTCCGCGCTCATAGTATCACGTTTCAATCGCTTAGCACTGTACATTTCCAAAGCTGCTTTGGTTTTGTCTAGTTCTTCTACATTAATAAAGGAGCTGTTCATATGCAAGTGCTTTGTGTTCCATGTGAATTGTGTGTATTCATCTCCAAACATGCAACGGCTCCGCAGCTTGGGCACCAAAGGCGAACACTCGGATTTGTAGTCGTCATTTTGCCATCCTCTCAGTGGCTTAGTCTTTTTCTTTTAGGGTACATTTCCTTCACTGCCTTTCCCAACTATGGTTGCGTCTAGTGCACGATTCTGTTTGTTGTGCATTGACGACGAATGCGAACGCAACGGGGTGTACACACTGGCTGAAAACACCGGTATTACATGTGCACCAGCCACCACAGACGGCTTTTGCTGCGCTAAGCTATGTGAAATTGACCAAGACTGAAATTAGGCTACTTTATTAGATTAAGATAGGCGAAGCGGCGAAAAAAAAAAAAATTACAACAGACCAGGAATGGGAACTTAACGACACATGTAGCAGTTGGTCAAGCAGCGCAAGAAGCAGAAAAGAGAGGCGTACGTCTCCCTTTTCTGTCAGTAATTTTTGTGCTGCATTGCCAATTTACATGATTAAATATGCCACATTGTTAACATGCACAGCAAAATAATACCTGGAAAATAACTGCTGGAGTGCCACGTCTTCGCTTGCCTTGGTGAGCTCTGTTTGCTGGGTGCACTTGTATCGCAATTTGCACTCGTTTTCTGCTTTATCCTCCTGAGACCCCGCTATGGGGATTTGTCCAATATATTGGACATTCAGATATGAGGCAGTACTCCTGTGACAAGGCTTTCATACTCATAAAACCGCACTGTACAGCTCATTGGACACCTGTTTGCGGCATCTATGCAGCATTGATGAAAATACATCGTTCAAATTCACGTCGAAATAGTTCCACAATGGCGGCATTAAGCGGCGCGGCGTTTTACGGCAACTGCCGGGGAAGTAAGCACTGTTTCTCGTATTTCTACCTGCTTTTAGGGCATATCTTTCATTTTATATTAAAGGTAATACAACAGCGTACGCGCAGAATACAAAATTTTAACTGTTCGCGCGCTTACTTTTTTTTACTGTTCCGTTGATTTCGCGTGTCCATTACGTTGGACGCATGGACTCAACCCGGTTATTTTGACCGCGCTTTTGCGATGGCTTTGTTATGAACAGCAGGCGAGTACTGTTGGCCTTTAGCGGCTTGTGGACGAAATCGTGTCTCTTTTTTTTCCTCGGGGGACCGGCCTCGCGTGTCTGATGAATTAAGCTAATAACGTTTCTTTATTCAATCCATGGCTTGGACCCGCAAGACACCTACTGTCGCAGGTGGTCTCGTAAGGGAAAAACATATCAATATCCCTCTACCAGATATTGTTCGCATGTATAACGTCAACATGGGCGGTGTTGACAAGGCAGACCGAATGATAAGTTACTACAGGATAAAAGCAGCCGTCAACCAGTGGACAATCAGAGCCATCTTTCACCTCTTCGACATTGCCCTCAACAACTCCTGGGTGCGAACACGCGGGACATACGCTTCCTAAAGAAACAGCGGAAAGAAGTACTCAAATATATGCAGTTCCACCAATCTGTTGCTGAGACTCTCGTGGCTCAAGTGAAGCAGGATGAAACGGAGAGTGAGAACGAAGCCGAATGGCATCCGCCATCAAAGCAGGCTCGGCTGTCTCCTCGAGAACCTTAAGAAAAGAGCACTACCCTATACTCAATACTGGCAGACACTGCAAACGCTGCCCGTTGCAGACTACTGCAGGGCTGTGACATAACAACAAAGTTCTTTTGCACCAAATGTCGGCTCTTCTGCATCACCAAGGACAAACAGGTGTTTTGTAATGGCCCACGGGAAGTGAACACAAGAGCAAAATTTTTTTTGAGCCGAGGAATGCTCTTTTTATGTACTTTATTGACTTCTTTGCCTTTTGAGTTGTTAAAATATTTTTGCACACGAGTTTTGCGTAATATCTGCGGTACGTCATTACGTGCGCGCTGGGTGAAGAAAGACCGGGTAGCATCCCGGTGTCCAATATATTGGACATCGCGCTGAGCTGAAATTATCACGGCTATTGAAAAAACATTTAACACTTTTCACCTTCATAACCATACTGATTTACTGTATTCTGAAAGTTTGGGAAAAATCTGTGCACCCAAATGCATCCCGGGTCTCAGGAGGTTATATACTACCTGATGCCATGAATGTAACCAACCTTGTACAAGTGGTGACCTTTCTGAAGAGCAGACACAAGAAAATTCATTTTCTGCTATGTCAGGCCTTCAAAACTGCAATGCGAAATTACTGGAAACGCCGTGTATGCCTTTACCCCATCATCTGCTTCACATGCCAGTGCTCTTACTGCTGCTATTCACGGCGCTGTTCGCCAGCGCGCCACGGGTGCCTTACGATGGCCGCCTGGTGCTTTTTAAGCAACTGCCGCAACCATCCTCTCGTCATCTTGGGTACTTTTGTATGTGTAGATTAGTCCTTGGAGTGCTAGCCAGCGCCATTTATGGCCATGGTGGTGAATGCTGAACATCAATCCAACCATTGATGTCACATGATGTGTGATCTTAGGAGCAGGCAACTGGTCACTGGGCCCTCGTATTCCACATCATAGTGTCAGGCAGAACTTTTTGTTGGGCTAGTTGGTGCATGTTACTGAAGTACTAAAGCGCCAAACAGACGACACAAGAAGAGACACAGATGAGCGCTCGTCCGTGCCTCTTTTTGTGTCGTCTGTTTGGTGCTTTAGTACTTCAGTATCATAGTATCAGGTTTGGGAGGATGTCAATTCTGAAAATGTCTTGGCCAGAATACATTAGGTGCAGTGCATTCCATTTTGGGAAGATCTGTGGTGGTGGTTGATGTGAATTTCTCATCTTGACAGTGACATAAGAAAAAAGCACCCACGGGGTGCTATGAGCAAGTGTCACTGATGACCAAAACCCAAATTGCCCTTGACACTGTGGGCCGTGCACCGAACACTGGGAGCATAGGGAAATAAAAGAACAAGAAGTTTTCTGATTTCCATAAGGGTGTTGTCTACAATAATTACGGAATAAAGGCCCAGTAAACCATCAAGGACATTTTTAGCTCAAAGCAACCATCATAAGTAAACATAAATATCCTACCTTCACTTTGGCACTGTTCTGAATTGTACAGATTTCAGATATGAACATTTTCCTAGGTATGTGTTATTTCAATCTACTGACATCCTGTTTCATTGTTGGCAGGACAAGCAGAAAGTTCACTCAGAAGCTGAGCACAATGAGCGTCTGAAGACGCTTCTGTCCGATGAAAACCTGACCCAGGAGGAGCAACAGAGACTTAGGGTGGGTGCTTTCTTCATCCCCTTTTAATGTTTTCGCATCTTGCCTTGCAATTGCATGGTTAAAGGAAAAATAGATTGCAAAGAAAGCCAGGTTTTGAAATTTATTTATTATTGATTTTGCTTACTGTGGTTGAATACTACCTATTATCACATGATCATAGCCGAGATCAGCTAACTTTTCAATAGCCTGCATATGTTTATGCTGTTAGTTTAGCAGCTGGTGTATGGTTCACTGAAGCCACAAAATGGAGGAGAGGAAATTGCGATGGAGTCAATTTTGTGCAGGTTGCCTTTGCTGAGGGCTATATGGCGTGCGACCCCAAGGCCCGCACAAGCACCAAGCTCCGAGTGTTCAACATCTTCCGTGACCTGTTGGGCATCATCTTGATCCTGGCAATCCTTTTTTCCTTCATGGGTGAGCTCTCTGGTACCAGGAAAACACTTCTCTTTTCTTTCTTTTCATTCGCTGCTTTTTTTTTTTTTGCAGCCAGTGAAAGTGCAGTTTGTCCAGCCATTTAATTCGAGATTATTCTGGATACACTGTAAAAGCTATGCCTATTAGCTCATGCAAGCAGAAAGGATGAATGTTCAATAGCAAGTCAAAGGGTGTATGCTACGGTTTATACTGTCACATTAAAATTTTTTCAGCTGACCACGAAAATTAGTTGCATGTTGCTTTAGAGGGTGCATCAGAATGCAGTACTTTGATGCAGCCATGACGGAAGAAAAAGTCATGCTAGGGAAAGCTCTCTCTTTTTTTATCTGCTACTGGACATAAAACTTGAAGTACAAGATACGTATGATCCTGTAAACATATATATTTTTGGTATCATTTTGGTTATTTACATACTTGCCCCAGTAATTTCACTTGGGGGTTAGTTGCTGCAGAATTAACAACTTAGTTACCTTTTTCAATTTGTGTTTGGTTTGACTCCCTACTAGAATGTGTGTGATTTATTGTCCTGCATATCACACTGGCCGTGTAGACAGGAATATCTAGGCTTACTAGGCTCACCACAATCTGCAATGCAACTTCGACACAGTACCAACACTCCAGTACCAACACCATCCATTTCGGGCCCTGCAGTAATGACACTTAGTACTATAGCCACTTATACCCTGTGGGGACTCTCGCGCATCCCCTGATGTGGTTTTCCCCGCATGGCTCCCGTCTCCTGTAATCTGGCTTCAGTGCATGGCTTTACGGCAGCGGTCGGTGTAGTTGCAGAGTAGTATGAGAGCTGGTGCGAGTGCTGCGTTGCTAACGCCACCTAACGGTGGGGTTACGTGGGAGCATATGGGAGAACTCTGTTCCTCTTTGGCTCGGGGTCGGCAGGTAGCGCGAACATTCTGCGCGTGCACTGATCCATGCTTCTGTGAGACCATCTTGTGAGGCCTCGTTCGAACGTGCCACCGTTTGTATGAACATATACGCTAACGACTAGGCGTTGGTGTCCAGTATGGGGACAAACACATTCGCTCGATATCTAATTGCTGTGAGTCGGACTTCCTGGATTAGTTGTGCCCATTGGCTTGTTCTATTGGAAATTCGGCTGGCTATAGGTTGGTGAATAAAAGGCACAATAATTGCCCTTGTGATTGTCTGCACTGCTGTGTTGTCATTCCTTTGTCCCAGGAGCATGTTTGAGACCCCCACGACTCCTTCCCATCTTCTTGCACCACAGCATGAGCCACAGAGCCATCCCATATAAAATTTATTCAGTGATTCCTCATAGCCCAACATGCTTGCGATGCACAATCAACAGTATTTGTTAACCATATATGAACTTTAGGTTTGGCTAAGAGTATGCGGCCACACTCATTGCACAGTATAAAATGGAGAAACTGATGATGGGGAGTGGCATACTGAGGACACATCGAAAAGATGCGTTTGGTTGCGGCTTCAGGCTACATAAACTGCATCAAGTCATGGCGTTGAAAGTCTTTATTTATTTGACAATACATTTGATCCCGGATATATCAAGCTGATATATTGAGTAATTGTCTATATCGAACAGTTGTAAAATCCCTTTGAAAATCCATGCAAAAGCATGGTAGCAATGTACTACGTGTACATCAATCTCAGCAATGTACTATATGTACATCAAACTCCTGTTCACCGCCACATTCAATAAGTAGTATGTTGAGCGCTGAGCTGTGCCATGCTCCTGCAAGGACACTTCTCCTTACTGAGACGCAATCATTTCTCGTGTTGACTGAAATGTTTGGCGCCGACAAATTTGAATTAAACTGCACTGTTTTAGCAAATGCTAACAAACAAGAGATTGAATTTGAAAGGCAGTTCGTGCTATGGAGAAAAGATGAGCGGTTCTGCCCGCTGTGCACATGGATGGCTCCTGCGAACTGTAGGCATTTTTTATCGGCAGGAGCAGATTACCACTCTGCTACAAGAATGCAAAACGCCTCCTGATGCGAAACGTGTTCCCCAAGAAAGCACGGATGATACTCAATCTTTTCACTGAATGGCACCGGGCATGGGATGCCGGCTCTTGTGTGGCTGTTGCGCAGTCGCAATGCCAAAACGGTATCTTCAATATCTTTGCAGAGTGGCGCCATGCCTCAGTAGTTACCGAAGTTTACGCTTCCAACCAACTCAGACGCTTCACTCTCTTCTGCAGAATACAGTTATGTGCCGTTATTAGTAAAATATATCACAAGCTCTCGAATAAAAAATGGCGGCTGCGCTTGCAGTGATCGGAACTGGGTGCCATTTTAAAAGAGCTATGCGACGCTGCATTTTGTCCCCTAGATGCACTTTTCTGCCGGAAGCTTGCAGCTAGGTGTGGGAATGCACCAGGAACAACAATGACTAGTTTTCAGACCAAAGTGCTGCTGAATCGTAACTGCTGACACAAGCTTCAGTGCGGGTAATTCTTGAGTGTTTTAAGGGAGAATTCATAATGAACTACTGATATAACGACCACTTTTTGCGGAACTATACTATAGAGTTCATTATAAACGGGTTCGACTGTATAACAAACTGTTTTACAATGTCCTTTGAGTTTGATATATCCACAATCGACTGTACATTGTTGTCATGGTGCTGATGCAAAAGCAAGGCGCCTGGCTCAATCTCTAGCACCGCATGACAGCAGCAGCACAGAAACAGCAATAGTTGTGCAGCAAATCCGCCTACAACAAAAGAGATTTTTATTTTTTTTTGCACTTGAATGATCAGTTTATTTTGAATGTTAAACAATGAAGATACATTTCTTAACCCTTTCAGGGTCAATGACGTAAATATACGGCTCTGTGAACAAGTCCAAAATGGTTGATGCCGCATATTTACGGCACTGTCTGTACGTTTAAAAAGCACGCCAGTTTTCTCATTTTTCTTTCCCGGCATGTGCTGCCTCTATGCGGGAATACAGGAAATTTTTTCTCGCGCCTGCCTCTCTTGTTTTTCATTGCATGGCTTGTTTTAGAGCTAGTATGCATGCTCCAGCGTGTCTACATACTACCGCTTGCGCATTGGCGCATGTGGGGGTGGGTGGCAGTTAGTTTGGGTTTTGCTCTATGGCTGGTTTCGACTTCTTGTGCTCGCAAAACTGATGGCTATCTCGTTCCTAATCGCTTAAAGGGTGACCGCCTGTTACTTGCTTGTTTATTGTTCACAGGGGTGCGCATACGAAGGACGCCGCCGTGCATGCATTTCCTTTCTTTTTATTTAGACTACCGAAAACCAATCACCCCTGGTTGGCGATAAGATGAAGATCAGTGGAAGTTTGTCACACGTTTTGCTTCTTTGATAGGCACACAACCACACAGTTTTCTTGAGTGCGCTCACATAAGTAGTTCGATTATGCTATGAACATAAATATTAATGTAAGAGCAGGAACATTTGAGACTTGCGAAATATTCTCATGTGCTCATTTTCTAAGCCTTGAACTACGCGTATAAAAATACATCAGATTTTAATTCTTACAAGTTTATTTTCTTTTTTTATTGTTGTTATACGTGAATAACCAGTACGTATATACCAATGCAATATATTTTTTCTCACTTTGCAGTCACTCTAGAAAAATTAGGGTAAATTTTTTCGAAACAGGTTCCTCTGAAGAATTTAAATCTGCAATTATAAAGAATCGACTATGAAAAGGTTAAATAGTTAACATCTAAACATTGCTATCAATTATTGCAAAACAAACCCAGTTCGCCATATTCATTAGAAGTGCCTGCAGATAAAAAGAAAACCGGAAGGGAAAGTCCATAGTTAACAATGAATATGCTAATTTCACACAGTTCAAAGCATGCGCATGCAATTTTGGAACAGGCATGAAACAATTTAATCACTAGCTTTGCTAAATTATGCACAATTCATTGTTGAACAAATCTATTGAGTTCGCTCGCTGATGTTTGCAATGAGTGGTAACTTTGAGGCTGAAGTCTTGTAATCTTGTCGGTGTTACGTTGCATTGTTGTTGGAGAATGTTGGACATGGGACCAGCTGAGTTGAGAGCAGAAGCGGAACTGTTTTTATTCAGAATTCATAGGCTCAGGCACTTAACACAGGTGGCGCGAGCTGTCGGTTAAATAGAAAAACGGCAAATAGATGGCAGGACAAAAGGAAGTGACGCGACTCCTGGAGCTTCCCGACCCCTCGCTGGACGACGCCGTGAAGGCAGCACTGGCAATGGAAGGTGCCGCCAAAGACGCCGGCGCGTTTTCCCGTGCGACTGGCTCACCGTCGGCGGAAGCGGCGGTCAACAAGTTCGCGACAAAGGGCAATACCTGTGGTCGCTGTGGTGGTGCCCATTCCCCTTCACAGTGCCAGTTCTCTCAAGCACAATGCTTTACGTGCAGGAAAACTGGGCACCTGGCACGTGTATGCCGAAGGGGGAGGACGAACAGCAAGCAACAGCCTGATTCAAGCCCAGGTACCACACAAGCCCGCGGCCAGGATAGCCGTCGCAAGCGTACGCTGCGGAGGCGTGCGGCAGCAGGTTCAAGTTCTTCCGCGGCCAGGCTCCATGTCGTGGCCAAGAACCCGCCGATTTTCGACATGTGGCACACAGGCTTTGTGCCATCGTCTGTGCCGCCGTACATGCTGGCCCTCCAAGGGGAAGAAACCCCGGGTGCAGATGGGGAGCCAGTGATGGACACTGGTCCGGTTCCAGACCTGAATGAGGCAGTACGGCAAGCCAACATAGAGCTGCAGACAGAGAACAAAAATCTGCATGCGCTGGTCACCTCATTGCACGAGAAGAACCACAAGCTCACCCTCAAGTTGTCGGAGCACCAGGACCAGGTGGACTCGCTGCAGAGCAAGAATGACGAACTGCACAACCGAGGGGAAGAGCTCAAGTACGAGCTGAGCAAGGTGCGCGCGTGTGAGAAGCTTGACTGTAACCTGGCCGACTGCCTGCAGCGCATCAAGAGCTTCCAGGTGGACGGCGTCAACACTTTGCCCCTGGTTGCCTGTGGCGGGGGCTGTGGCGGTGGTGGCGGAGAAAGAAGCCTCCCTGCGCTCGGAGGACCTGCAGAGCCAGCTCGAGGAACAGCGGGAGCTGGCATTGGCACGGCTGCTGGAGCTGGAGCAGCTTCAACATGACCACAAGGAGGTCCCGAAGACGGTGGAGCGGCTGCGATCGCTGCCCGAGAGCCTGGTGGTGAGCACGGCCGAGTACAAGTGCCTGCAGAGCCAGTTCTCCGTGCTGTACAATGAGAGCATGCAACTCAAGACTCAGCTGGACGAGTGTCGCTCCTTGCTGTCGACAGCCAAAAACTCACACCTTCACCACATTGAGCAGATGGAAAGCGAGGAGCTGGTTGTCCAGAAGAAGCTTTGCTTGGAGGTCATCTGCCTCGAGGACAACATCGCGCAGATTTGTCGAGAGTACGAGAATCTACGCATTGAGTTTGAGGCGTCGTCGGTGTCCAGCGAACAGGCTCAGCCAATCAACTGGGAGATGCGGCACATTATAACGAGCCTGCAGAGCCACAACAGGCAGCTCAAGAGCGAGGTCTCCCGCAGCAAGCGCAAGCTGCGCGAGGCCCAATCAGAGACGCAGAAGCTGAAGCTGGCTGCTGACCAAGGGTGCCGTCCCGGGCCTTTGCCAGAGTCGGGAGCTCCAGTTTTCGCCAGGAACTTCCGTCCTGGCCCAACCTGGTCTGCGGGACAGGTGGTGTCTCCTGCCAGTGCCTGATCGCTGCTCGTGCGCACGCCAGACGGGGCCATGTGGCACAGACACGCCGACAATGTGAGGCCTCGCCTCGGGACCTGGCCAGCACCCTCGACTGCCACTGAGTTCCAGCCCGCAGGAGGACTAGTGGCAGCACCAGTCGCTTCCAGCGGAGTACCACCCACCTCGGAGGCAGCAATCGTACCCAGCTCCGTTTATCGGAGGGTGCCTCGAGCCCTCCCTTGTTCACGACCCGGGGTGGATCGTGACAGTTGTGTGCTTAATACAGTTGGCCCTTGTTAAGTTGGCCATGGTTAATTTGACTTTTTGCTTAATTCGAATCTTCCGGCGAGAAACCATGCATTGCTATGAAAGAAAATTTTGTTTAGCTTGAGTGTGAAAGCATGCCACTTTCGTTAATTCGACCCCCACCAGCGTCACCTCATAGGTGTAGCAGTTGTTAAGGGTTGAAGACGTAAGAAATTCAGCAGGCAGTGCTGCTAGCCTAGGCGGGAAGCTGTTGTACTTCACTTTTACCTTCAGTGCCATGCTGAGTCGGCGTTTAAGCATGTTGGCACTCATCATCGCATAATTCTTCAGTCACTCTTCGAAAGCAAAAGCAGAAATACAATACAGTCTACTTTGAGCGATAAAAAATATTTGAATTTGTTCTTTTTGCCACTGTTTGTTAATTCGACCTTTCGGATGGTTTGACCAAACCTTGTGGTCCTGCAAGCGTCGAATTGACAGGAGTCGACTGTATAACAGCGGACTGCAGTAGCTATGTTTTGCAGTCTTAGAATTCTATATACATACACTGTGTTGCAGCATCAATTTGTAGTTTCTTGTTTTTTTCTTTCCAGGGGGTCCTTTTAGGAGAGTTTTGATTGGCACAACGAATGAAGTGATGCCCGAGGACATAGACGTCACTTTTGATGACGTCAAGGGGGTGAGTACTTGAGATCTTTGTGTATAAGGCTCATTTATGCTCTGTTAGTATAGCAGCATGGCGTCATGAGCTGCATTTTTTAAAATGTTTATTCATAGTAATGAAGCTGATTGCTTGTCCCCATCCTTTGCTGCAAAGGTGTCTTGACACAAAGGTGGCAGACAATAATCTGTAGGGTGCATATCTTCACACTTCACGTCCCTACAGGACCAAAGTTCTGCTGCTTTTAGACTAGCAAGAGTCATAGGCATCACAGTTGGGCTGAGTTGGGCAGGGTCTTGATGTTGACCAACTGCCTGCTTGCTCCGTGCCACATGAGTGCCATATTTACCTGATTCTAGCATGCACCCAATTTTTGCGAATTAAATGTAAGAAAATATAAGTGCACTTGAACTTGATGCATCCCCGATTTACAAAAGAAAAAAAAAATGTAACTGATGATTGCGATACTCCCTAATGTGAATTTTGAGTACAGCTGTGTACATCTTTTCATTTTGCGAGATATATGTTGGCGCAGACAATCTGTTTTTGTGAGGCATGATGTAAACAGAGCGAAGTGTGGCGCAACTGCCTCGCTAATTGGGGGAATAAAGAGAGAATCACCGTTACTGACCAAGTCTGATGAAATACAGTTAAAACTCGATCTAACAAAAACCTGCTTTCATGAAGTTCCCGATCTAACAAAGAAATTTACATTCCCCAGCAGGTACCCGTAGAGTTCAGTGTTATCATCAACCTGATTTAACGAAACAAACTTGGCCGAATTCAATTTAACAAAGTCTTTCTGAAATAAATGAGTAAACAAGCGGTCATTCCTTTCTAATTTTGACATAAACAAGTTTTTCTTCTAGCACGCTCTCTAAACCCACCGTGTTAAAACATCTAGGCGTCGTGGTCACATCCCTAACTTTATTCTGACGAGGCTGCATGACAAGCCCATTCACAGAACAGCCGACTCAACTATGCCTCGGTAAGGGCAGCAGTGGTTACTTTTGTTATTTCATGGTTTATGTGACAGATGGTTGGATTATCGGCCAATACAATGCCGCAGTAGCCTTTGCGTGTCGCTTTGTGAGTCAGTTCCCAGCAGCTGACCAACTGACCACGGCGGCGGTCAGACCTGCGACGCAGCAGAGGGTGCTAAGAATCTCTGGGTCCCGACAGAGGCCACCATTGGAATCTGAACCTGGCAACGTTTAAAACCCGAACCGTCTCGAGTGAAGCTAGCTTAGCAGGGCTCTTTGAGGAATTATCAGACATTGTTTGGGATATTATCGGCCTTAGTGAGATTACATGAACTGGTGGGGCTTACACATTGCTAAATAACGGCATATCCTCTGCTATAGAGGTCTCCCTGATAAGAAGCAATACGGTGTAGGATTCCTAATCATAAGCGGGCAACATTGACGAATTCTACGCATTAACGAGAGGGTAGCAGTAGTCGTAATCGAACTTAATAAGAGGTATAGATTAAAGGTAGTATAAGCCTACGCTCCAACATCCAGTCACGACGATGAGGAAGTAGATCTGGTTTATGAAGACGTTGAATTTGCGATGAGAAAAATGCAAACTCTGTATACAGTAGTAATGGGTGACCTCAATGCAAAAGTGGGCAAAAAGCAGGTGGGTGAACAGGCACATGGCAACAACGGTGTCGATTCCAGAAGCAGTAGAAGAGAGATGCTGGTAGAACTCGCTGAAAGGAATAAGCTGAGAATAATGAACAACTTTTTCAGGACAACAGGAAGTGGACCTGGAAAAGCCCTAATGGGGAAACAATAAACGAAATTGATTTCATACTTTCTGCCGATCCCAGCATAGTGCAGGATGTAGAAGTGACAGGTAGGGTAAAGTGCAGTGATCGTAGGTTAGTGAGAGCTAGGATTAACCTCAATTAGGCCCATTAGCTAACTCCCAGTATTACCTTATTTACTCGATTCTAAGCACCCCGTTTTTTTCACGATCACGATGCCCAAAGTGAGGGGGGGTGCTTAGATTAAAAAAATCTAGAATGACCTCCCCTCCCTCTTTTCGCTGTGACATCACGACGATACGGGTGCGAGAAATAACATGTTATTTTGCAAACGTATTACGGACTGGAGAGCTTTTCGAGGGGCATGCGATAGGAATCTCACCGAGAATGGGATCCAGTCAATAGAAGAGGGGGGCAAAATGCTCGTTGAAAAACAGCGCAAGTACACCAAAAAAATCGCGCGAACGACGCAGACGCCCGGGGTAGACGCCAGACTGCTCAAGCTGTGGGAAGCTAGACGCGGGCTCACCAAGAGGTGGAAGAAACAAAAATACAACAGGAAGCTAAAGCTAAAGATCGCACAAGTCGCAGCGAAAGCAGATGAGTACGCGGCGCAATTGGCAAGGCAAAATTGGTAGCAATTCAGCGAATCCTTCAACGGAACTTTGAACACAGCGAGGACGTGGCATATTCTCAAGGCTCTCATAGATCCGACCAAGACTAAGGCAGAAAACAACAAAACCATCTACCGGTTCATCCACCAGTTCGAGGGACCAGACTCGGAACTCCTGGAGAAGGTACACGTTAAATGCTTCGGGGACACAAACCCAGCAGCTTACGCAGAGCGCTACCGAGGAAGAGAAAACGTTAACCTGGACAGACCCATCACGCGAGATCTACACAGCGATTCGAAACACAACCAGAAACACGGCCGCGAGTGCAGACAAGATCAATAATGCACTCATCCGCAGCCTCAGTGAAGAATTAGTCACAGAATTAACCGACTTTCTCAGCAAACACTGGGAAGCTGAGACCGTCCCCGAGGAGTGGAAGCATGCGGAGGTAGTGATGATTCCTAAACCGGGAAAGAAACTGCAAATTGAGAACCTCAGACCGATCTCGCTCACATCGTGCCTGGGAAAACTGTACGAACGATTGGTGACATTGAGACTACAACAGTACATGGAGGACAACGAAATGTATCCCCACAACATGTTCGGCTTCAGAGCAAAATTATCAACCCAAGACGTACTGCCTAAAATCAAAGAAGAAGTACTCGGGAACATCCCCAGGAGCGGGGAGAATATAATAATGGCATTGGATATCAAGGGGGCTTTTGACAATGTAAGCCACGAAGCTATTCGCACGGGCATGAACGACCTGAACTGCGGGAGGAGAGTCTACGGCTACGTCAAAGCCTTCCTTTCAAACAGAACGGCAATGATGGGCCTTAGAGAGCTCCGATCAGAGAAGTTCCTTACTCCAAATAATGGGACGCCTCAAGGGTCAGTCATCTCCCCCGCGCTTTTCAACATAGCCATGATCGGCTCGGCAAAACAGTTAAAAGAAATCGACGGCATACACCATGCCATGTATGCTGGCGACATCACCATCCGGGTTAACACAGGCTCGCTCAGAGAGAAAGAAGAGAAGTTACAAGAGGCAGCCACCTGCGTAGAGGACTACGTCAGAGCAAGAGGGCTAGCCTGCTCCACTGAGAAGTCCAAGCTCCTGAGAGTTTGGAGAGGAAAGCAAAACCACACAGTCCCCACCAGTGACGAGTTAAAGCTCAACGTCTACCTCAAGGGGAAGCCGATACCGGAAAAGACGCTCATCAGAATCCTGGGGATGGGGATACAGTCAAACCAACGCTGCACCCACACCCTCGCCCTACTCAAAGCATCCACCCTACAAGTGGCCCGCGTGATCACGCGCATCTCACACAGATGCCACGGCATGAGAGAGGAGGACACACTCAAGCTGTTCAGAAGCCTGGTCAGAAGCCGAGTGGCATTCAGCCTCCCATACTACAATCCCATCAAGAGTGAGGTACAACAGGCGGACGCGATTCTACGCAAAGCCTACAAAACCGCACTCCACCTTCCCCACAACACCTCAACCGAAATGCTCCTAGCCTTAGGACTACACAACACCTTCGAGGAATTGAAAGAGGCATAACTAGTCTCCCAACAGCGCAGACGACAGCAGACCCCATCTGGCAGGGAGCTCCTGAAGAAACTAGGCTATGCTGATCAACTTCAAGAGATACAGAGGACCGAAACAATTCCGGACGAGTATCGCAACACACTAAAAGTAGCGCCCATACCCTGGAACATGGTTCCCAACCTACATAAAGCATGCAGAGAAGTGAGGGCTGAATACCTACAAAAGACACTAGCACCCCAAGAAATGACGGTATATGTGGACGCAGCCACGTATGCCAGAGCAGCGGGGCAGAGCAACAGCAACGCGGTAGCAACAGTGATTGATTCGAACCTACGTGAGATCACCAGCGCATCACTACAAAACTGTACGATAGTCGAGGCTGAAGAATCAGTCGTCGCTCTAGCGGCAGCAGAGGGATATCGGTCTAAACGGTCTCTAACAATCCTTACAGACTCACAAACGGCGTGCCGCAACTACCTATGTGGCAAAAAAAGGGCACGGAGCGCTCCGCATACTCTGCTCCGGAGACCACATAAGACAACGGCAAACAAAAGAAGAACCAATTAGGCATACGATAGTATGGATGCCGGGACACACGGGAGTGGCAGGGAACCAAGAGGCGGACAGGATAGCTCGAGGATACACTTATTACCGAGCATCCAATGTAGGCAGCCTCGAGGGGACCGAACCTCTACCCCAAGACTATTCGGCGATCCTAAATTACTACAAGGGCTGCAGAAAGCGGTATCCACCACCGCACAACTCCTTTAGCAGAGAGGACTCTGTCGGGTGGAGGCAGCTATAAACAGGCTCGTACCAGAACCTAAACATACTCAGCAAAATCTATCCCACACAATACAATGACAAATGCCCCTGTTGCCACGAAACACCCACGCTCTATCACATAACGTGGGCATGCCAGAAGATAGACGTGGTACCCGTTATACCAAAACTGAGTGCGGAGCAATGGAAGGGAGTGCTCTCCAGTGATCGCCAGGTTGACCAAAAAGGTCTGATTCGGCGAGCACAACTGGCAGCAGCATCCAGCGAGGCCTGGACTAAGGGCAACCGACCGTTGTGCTACAAGATGGACGAAGCCATCTGAAGACCGCAGAAGACCAGCGAATCTAGAGCTAATAAAGTTTTTCACTCACTCACACTCGCTGGGGCAGGCATTGCAGTGCGCAGGCAACTGCACCATACCAAGCCGTATGCCAAATGCAATGTAGGAGTTATGTACGAAATCTCCCTGGCATGTGGCAAGTCTTATATAGGGCAGGGGGTACGGTGCCTGAATAATCGAGCCAGGGAGCATGAACAAAAGTTAACGGAAGATGAATTGATGCACTTGCCTGGTGTACTGCAATGCCTGCCCCCTGTAAACCACTTTTCAAGGAGATGAAGATTCTGGGGAGAAGCCAGGACCAGACTGCATGTGAACTGATGGAGGCATATCACATTAAAAAGAAAGGCCAAGACTGTGTTGGTAATACTTCCGTTAGGTTGTTTCAATCGGAGATAGATTTTTTTTATAATTGGTTGCTCCGCTACGCTGATCAGTGTTCTTGTTGCTGCATTCTGCGCATGTTCTATTTGTCTATAGATTGCCAAGGCTTGCCATGAATAAACCAGTTGAAAGTTGCCGTCTGTGATGCTTTTGTGTTCCCTTCCGCTGTCCCCGTGTTTATTTGCTGTCTATATGATATGCAATAAACACCAACTAGACCAAACTCAAGTTCTTAAGAAGGCCACTGTTGTCGCCAAGGAAAAAAAAAAAAAAGGAACAGGTCATCCTGGTGGCTGCTAAAATTGCTAATCATTCAGTCAACTCCAGCTACGATGAACTGGACAGCGGGGTCTGTACCTGCCATTAGCATGCTTGTTATGTCACATGCTGAATATGTAAGTGTCATGTGACACTTAGTGAACAAGGTACCCGTACACAGCTCTGACATGTCGGATATTTCATCAGACTTTGGCAGTGGCCGTGATTCTCCTCATTCCATGCCTGATCAAACGAAGTTTTGTCGAACCCTTGATTATTTGGGGGGATTGCGAGGAGCAGCGTGTGGGTGCCGTCTGGACAGGTTTCACAGCCACCATTGGCAGACAGACCTCCTAGACGATGCACGCTACTCTGGCGCCATCTCATAGCCATTGTCGCCACAGTGCGTGTCTTGCGCAGCACTACACTTTTCCTCTAAAGCTATCATTATATCCTCTTCCTTTGCTTTCCCCCTCACGCTCTATTTGCTCTCACCACTTTTTTCATCCCCCGCTGCGCTTCGCATTTGCTCTTTGATCCGATGCGCTCATTTGCTCGGTTACGCCGGGAACACCGACGCTCAATGCAGGAACAGGGGCCTAAGAGCTGCGCGCTAAAGCCTAGTATGCCCTCCACATTCACAATTAGAAGAAATGAGAAGTGCGGAATTTTCCTTCACAGAAGGGAAACTTCTTATTAATGAGCTTTCATAATAAAAGCGGCTCATTGTCGTCGCCATTTGTGCTTCACTGGCCATGTATAACAATCACACATTGGCAGTATTCTCCAGCAGTCCCTATTAGAAATACTATGGTATTATTATTTTTGTGATATTTTATGTGACTCTGCACTGAACTTCCTCAAATATGCGACTGACAGTGTTTCTGGCACTGTGCACAGATAGCTAGCTTGGCACATCACCGGAAACACTAGCAGCTGTATATGCTGATAAACTATGCGAAAACTCACAAAAGGGATTGACTTAGAAAACTGCTCCAGATCATAGTTGAGCACAATATGAACACACAGTAGCCTATCTGAAAACATGCTCTGTCGCCAGCTTGTGATGACGATGATGCTGCCTCTGACGGTAGGCTGTTGCCAATGCAGCGAATGCGATTTTAGTTTCATGTCCAATAGTAACATGGAGGCAAATTTCAGGCCCATTTTCTCAGGAAAAAAAAAAAGCTGGGGGTTACATGAGGGCAAATATAGTAACCAACCACTGGCAATTTGCCATGTTTTCCTTCAATTACCTTCACAGTTTTTGTAGCTTCCATGAATGGACAATGTTAAACATTTTGCACAGCATGTTTACTGCTGTGTTTGTACCGCACAATGTCGTTTCAGCTATTGAGGATGACATGTTGCTTTTGTGTGTGGTTTGGTCACAATTTATACTCGGTGGTTGTGTGGATGATTGGTTAAGGAAGCACTTGAAGACTTAGTTTGACAGAAGATCTGTGTTAGGATATTGTGGTTTATCCAGACATGTCTGTTGTGATTTCTCCGCATTGAACTGTTTCTTAATTTTTTTCTGTACAGACCAGCCCCAGTGATAGCTGTTTTTCATCTCAGAAATGCTTTGTAGATATGCTTGCATATTAGAACCTCGTTGATAAGTTCCCGTTACGTATGTTTTCTAGGCGCCAAAATTCGCAATTGAGAGCACAAAAAAAAAAGACCTAATGGAGTTACACTCATTTTTTATCGGTTGATGCATTCCCGGAAAACAAGATTTTTCAGTACCAATGTTCAGTACGTCACTGAACTGTAATCGTATGATACGTTTTCCGGCTGCTAGATCTCATGTAAACAGGAAAATGCACGAGGCACGCGCTGTCGAGAAGAGTATATAGCTGCCTGCCGCAACAGCTTCACCGCAATACTCACCCACCCATCTCTCACATGAAAATGCCGATGCGCAGTCACTTTCTTGTTTCGGTACCAGGAAATCTTCTTCAGGGTCGTCGCATGTGGCATTCACAGCTATCACCGCCAATCCTATTGCGATAAGCATCTTCGCCTATTTGTTTCACAGCACGTGGTGCCATTGAAAGCGTAGCGCACGCTTTTAATAGGCGGTAACTGAAACACACCACCGTTCCCTGCTGCAGACTGTGATTGTATACATTTTATGGCTGCTAGATCCCATGTGAACAAGAAAAGGCACGAGGCACGCACGATCGAGAACAGTATATAGCCGCTTATCTCACGTGAAAACGACGGCAAGCACAGTTTCTTATTCCGGTACCAGCAAATCTTTGCCTGGGTTGTCTCATGCTGTATTCACAGCTATCGCCGCCAAACCTATTGCAATAAGCGAGTGAAAGTCAAAGTTTATTTTCTTTTCAACGAAAAGAGGGCGCCAAGACAAAAGGCAAGAGCCTGACAAGGTCCCGGTCACCCGTAAAACAGCTGGCATTGTGCATAAGCACTTCACAACAAAATACACAGTGAATTTCTCAAGCATTGTAAAAGCATGAAGCACTAAGTTAACATGCACAAAATTTGTACAAGAAAAGAATAAATTGAATACACAACTTATCGTACAGTTGAACACGGATATATCGAACCCACATATATCGAATTATTGTCTGTATCGAACTCGTAAATCATCCCCTTGAAAATTTTGTGTAAAAGTATAGAAATTCGTACATTTATATCGAACGATATTTTTACCCGCCATTGGATATATAGAACGCCGCGCGATCTCGGCACTCGCTGCACCCGCGTGCTCCGCGCCTCCCCCGAAAGGCTCGGAAAATGTGAGAGCGAGAAGGAGGGAGGCTCAGACGGTACTCCCGCTGCGCACGCTCTCCGACTTGCGGCAACACCCTGCTTGCGGAACTGCTTTTATTTTTCTCTCTCCCAATGTCTCATCCTTCCCCCGCGGAACCATAGTGATCGGCTCGGAAAAGGTAGCCAGGAACGAAGGCGGCGGTGGCCTCCTCCTTTTGCCTTTTTTTTTCTTGTTGCTTTTTCACGAGTTTTGCTCAGCCAACCACAGCTCGTGCCTTTCGTATGTCGCTGTCGCCCTCGGAGGTGGCCATCGCGAGCGCTTTGTTGGCGGTGGCTGCGCATGTGAATTCTTGTGTTTTGTGCGCGTTCTTGTGTTTCGTGTTCATTATTGTTTTGCGTGCGTCTCACGACACGTGTGACTGGATCATGGTGAGCTGACGCGGAAGCAATGGCCGCAGCAAGCACAAGCAGTGTCAAGAAGCGCAAGAACCTGGAATTTGCGACAAAGCTGAAGGCCATTCAGCGTGTTGAGGCGGGCGAGAAAAGTGCGACGGTGGCAGACGACTTCGGGATTCCTCGGAGCACTCTAAGCACCTTGTTAAAAAAATTGGAGGACGCTTAAGCTTTGCTTTCAAGAGTGGAACGCGACAGCGTTCCCGTCCTCCTGCCAAGGGGTGTAAGACAATGGGCTACGGTGCAGCGACTACGCGCCCCGCATCGGACGCGGTGAGCGTCGAGCAACGCAGCGTTCGGCGCGGCAACGAAATGTGCGCCTGAGCAAGCGACGCACGCCTGAGCTTTGGAAACAGCTCGTTTCTAAGGCAACACCGCATTCACTAGAGGCGCTTTTGAACCGCTTTGAAGCATCGAACTCGTGGCTCAGTGGTAGCGTCTCCGTCTCACACTCCGGAGACCCTGGTTCGATTCCCACCCAGCCCATCTTGCAAGTTGTTTTTTATTCATGAAGTGCCTGCTGGGATTTATCGCTCACGGCCAACGCCGCCGATGCCGACACCGGCTTTTCTGCGACACGAGCTCCTTAACGCTGTCGCGTTAAAACAAGGCGGACATAAAGTCGAAAGCGGCGGAGTTACGAACGTCGGGAGCTTGTCGTGTGTGCGCTCCTGCCCACGAGAAAGTTGAAAAGGCCCTCTATGCGTGGTTTTTAGAGGTGCGGGCTAAGAACATTCCGGTGGATGGCCCAATGCTAATGGCTAAAGCCAAATGGTTTGCCGCTGCACTCGGTGATGACAACTTCGCCGACAACACAGGGTGGCTGCAGAGGTTTAAGAACCGCCATAAGATAGTTGGCAAAACCATTTCTGGAGAAAGCGGAGCCGTCATCAGCCAGGATATCCAGCAGTGGATTTCGAAGGAATGGCCGGAAATTTGCGTGAAGTTTTCATCCGCGGAAATCTTCAACGCCGACGAGACCGGGTTGTTTTGGCAGATGCTGCCCAGCAAGACGCTCGACGTCCTGGGCAGCACGTGTCACGGGGGCAACATGAGCAAAGTCCGCGTGAGCGTTCTGCTCGCTGCTAACATGGATGGCTCTCAAAAGCTCCAGCCCTTTGTGATTGGCAAAGCAAGGGCACCGCGCTGCTTCAAAAACTGTAAGCAGCTCCCCGTTCGCTACGCCTTCAATAAGAAGGCGTGGATGACGCGTCAGCTGTTCACAGAATGGCTGCAAGCATGGGACGCCGAACTGGGCAAACCGGGGCGTCATGCTTGCCTCCTCGTCGATAACTGCTCGGCCCATCACACCACCTGCAAGCTCGAAAACATCGCGCTCAAGTTTCTGCAAGCGAACACGACAGCAAAGTTGCAGCCGCTCGACCAGGGCATCATTAAGTCGTTCAAAGTCGGCTACAGGAGGCGACTCATTGATAGGCTTTTGGTGAACCTCCGCATGGGCACCGAGCTTAAGGTTGACCCGCTGGGGGCCATTCAAATGATGACGGGCGCCTGGAGAGACGTGAAGCAGGATACTGTGGCCAACTGCTTCCGGAAGGCAGGCCTCATGACAGCCAAACTTCCTGAAACCTCCGAAGACGGCGACGGCGACAACAAGTGCATGGACGACGCGTTTCGCGAGTTGTCGTCCCTTTTCCCGGCTGCCGTTCCAGCCGAAGTGTCTGCCGACGATTGTGTGAACGTTGACAGCAGTTTTCAGGCTGTTGCGAGCCTCGCCAACGAGGGTATTGAAGCTGCAGTCGGAGGGATCCAGGCTGACAGCTCGAGTGGCGACGAAGATCGTCCGGACGAGGGCACGGCTACACGCTCGTACTCCGCCGCTGAAGTGGCGGCAGCGTTCAGCTTGATTCGCTGTTGTTGAGGCGACATGGAAGGAATCGGGCTTTCACACCTGAACAGCCTCGATAAGATCGAGGTTGGCGTCTTTAATTTCATTTGCAAGGCGAAGAAGCAGACCAATATAAGCGATTTTTTTTCACGCAAATAAAGCATTACGTTGCGTCGTGTGTGCGGAAATAGTTGTCATTCTTGAATGCGCCGATCGGTAGGTCATCGTCCGCCACAGGTAAAGTCTCTGGGCCTGTATTTTTTATATTGAATTTTTGATATATCGAATTAATTCGCGATCCCCTTCGAGTTCGATATATCCGTGTTCGACTGTATTAGGGGTGTAAAGACACATCTTTTTTATACAAACATAAAAATATCAGTCCTAAAACAAAGAAACAATATCACAGGTAGCAAAAAAATACAAATAAATACAACAAAAGGTAGTAAAATAAATACAAATAAATATAAAGTATGTCGACTAAATAAATGTATCATTCCGTTTGTTCCAATAGGTATTTTTTAATTGTAGATTTAAAGCGTTTTTGTGGAAGGTAATACTCAGTTTCAAAGGGAAAGTTATTTATTACCGTGCGAATCTGGTAGCTTAGTGTTCGCTTGCCATAATTGGCGTCTTCGCCTATCTGTTTTACAACACGTGCGCAGTGCCATTGGTAGCGTACTGCAAGCTTTTAGTAGGCGATATTCCAAATGCACAGCCGTTCCCTGCTGCTGATGTGGGCACCACATTTTGCTTCACTGGTGTTTAGCATCGCCCACTAGCTCAATTTTGTTTCGGCTTCCCGTTGCTGTCCTATAACGCCACGCAATAGGAAAACAACAAAATGCATCTCAGGCTGCCGGAGCACCACCAGCTTGATGCGCATCGGCATCTCATGTTGCAAAGATCCATGAGACGCTTCGCTTTACGTAGATGTCAACAATAGTCGAGTCTGTCAAATTTTTTCTTTACTTCATATCGTATGCTTTCCCAGTTAATGTGTTATTTCTCGCGTTTTTTTCCAAAACGTATGAACAAGGTTCTACTGTACTCGAAGGCATTGCAATTTAAGAAGTATGATATTCGATGTGCACTGCTGGTGTGCTCTTAGCTCTCGTTATCATAATTTTCAGCATTATTGCTATTTTGAATTTTATCGGAAGTAAAATCTTTGTTCTGCAAAAATGTCTTAATCACCATTACATGCATGCACCATTGCTTTGTTGTGCATGCATGTGAAGACTTGTGCAGCTCTCAGCTCTTGTTGACCAGTTAATCTTGTGTTCTGCCTTGTGTTCTGCATTGCCTGTGCACCTTCTTCGTTCTTTTTATTCATAGGTTGACGAGGCCAAGCAAGAACTGCAAGAAATAGTGGAATTCCTCAGGAACCCAGAGAAGTTTTCCTCTCTAGGGGGCAAGCTGCCGAAAGGTAGGCACGCTCACTGATAGATGCCCTTTCACGTTCAGTGATCTGCTCATGAAAGTTGCTTAGCTGCTAGTACGCTTTTGTGAAGGCGCCTGAGCATGGCTGGCTGTGTCCTCTGAGAATCAAGCAGAAACACCTGAAATTTTCATAGCTGCTAAAAAATTCCACACCCACCTTTTTTTTTCTTGGCCCTTTATTGAATGGTCTGTAGATTGTGGGGTCTGATGTGGGACCTCTCACACCGTACTCTTGGGACAAAGGAACGACACAGTAGTGCAAACAATCACAAGGGCATTTATTGCACCTTTCATACATCAATGCCTGCTAGCCGAGTTGCTATCCACAAAACATGCCGATGGGCGCGCGACAAATCTAGAAGTCCGACTCACCGCGTCCTCGCGAGCGAATATGTTCGCTCCATGCTGGATCCCAACGCCTGGTCGTTCGCGTGTATAGTCACGCGAATCGTGGCGCGTTCGAAGGCGGCCACGCGAGACGGTCTCGCCGAGGCATCGGTCAGCGCGCGGCACGGCATGTCCATCCCGCTCGCTTCCCGAACCCAAAGAGAGCAAGCGTCTTCCTTTCGGCGCCCAAGTAACCTCGCGGCGTTAGCAGCGCAACACCCGCGCCATCTCTCGGAGTGCGCTTCAACCACATCGACCGCGCTGACGTCACGCAGGCCACGCGGCGAAGCAGGACCACAGGAGACGCGCAATGCGGGAAAAATATCAGGGGAGGCGCGAGGGTTGCGCATCCCCACAAGATACACTAATAAAGACTTTTGATATCTGTGCCATAACATTCATTGCCTCAATAGTAAAGGAGTAATGTAGTTTGCTGATATGTCATTGTGACATTGCACATACAATGTGTGCATTGAGATCCACACAATGATATCTTAATTAGGCTGTGGAATCCTTATTATTGTTAGAGCAACTGTTATTGCCAGGTAGACTTGTCGCTTCACCTCAATCTAATGTTATTGCAGTCCTCGATTTGTGTTTGCAGCCCGTGCCAGTGCATCATGTTTCCAAACATTCAAGCACTAGCTAGAAAACTGGACAGACAGACGGTGAGAAATGTTAGATGGGACGTCAGAGGGACAAGCAATAATTATTCACAATGTGGTGTTATCACGAATGCATTTGCCAACTGTTACGTCAAACCTCGATATATTGGACATAGACATATCGAATTATTGCGTATATCGAACACTTTCTATATCACCTGGAAAATTGCATGCAGTTTTAATTTTTTATTTCAAACAAGGTTGGACGTAAAATGGATATATGTTGGACAGATATGGATATAGGTTCGACGTAAATGGACTCCGTTGACAGGCGGCAAGCTTTCCCACAACACCCTCAAAGATAGCGGTGGCGCTATGGGCGTTTCCGACTGCTGTGCGCTATATAGCTAGAGTGTATTATACATTAATGGCTGAGTGGGCCGAACGGCGCTCTCCCGCTGAGGCGCCATGTGTGGAAAAATTTTGTGAGGGCGTTACGAGCGAACTGGATTGGGGCGGAAATGCGCTTCGTGGCATATTCAACGTAATTAAGCTGCAAGCCCCGAGACTTGTTGCCTGTGTACGCTCTTGTAATAGTGCTTTATTTCCACTGCAAATTTATAGTGACACCTTTTTGCTATGTATACATATTTGAGGCATGGGTCAACATGACGTCTTCAATTTTGCTGTCCTTGTCAAGTGCATCATCTGCTAGCAAGCGTGCGTTTGTTGCACGGATTCTGGCGGCTAATGGCCAGTTTTTCTTGCAAGTCTGTGCAGTAAAACTTTTTAGGGCTATACTTGCATTGGCGTGCCCGCGACTCTTGTCGGTCGATATGAATTGTAGTTTTGGCCAAATAAACTGCTATTTTTAACACTGTTTTCTAAAAGTAACACGTTAGTTTTGCCACAGAAGGCGCCTATCTGCAACATGAAGCTACGTAAGAAAATTTTATTGATATCCTGTCATTTTACGCACGCTCCTTGTTGATGAATATTAATTAGAACAGTGATCAAGGAAAACAATATTATAGTGAAATAAACTAGGTTTATTAACTCCATGGCGCGAAGAGATGCAAATGACCAATGTACTAGGTAAATCTAAGGGTACATAGACACATTGCTACGAAACAGCCACCACAGTGTGGCTGCACGGAAGAGGAGGAAGACGACGTGGACCCGCTTGATATAGCATCGCCATTTTGGCCTTCCGTTAGCTTCCTCTAAATAAATTGTATATAGCATTGGGCTACAGCTACACGTAACATTAATTTGGTGAAGGTGGACATTCCTCGTACCCGTCACGGAGCTTCGTAGCGGTCGCAACGGCGACAGTGCAACTTCGGCTCCTGCTGGCGGCACTTCATCTACACAACCATCTCCGCCTGCAGCCCCGACCTGCGTTACCATTTCCGCCCCTCGGGATCCTGGTGTTTTCAACGGAGTCGGCAGTCCTGATGTTGACGACTGGCTCCGCTTATACATACGTGTCAGCACCAGTCACTGGTGGGATCCGACTATTATGCTTGCGAACGTTCTTTTCTACCTCGACGGAGCTCCACTTGCGTGGTTGGAGACTCACGAAGAGGAGATCTTGAGCTGGGACCTCTTCAAAAAAAAGCTCCGCTACCTTTTTGGCAATCCGTTCGGTCGCCAAGTCAATGCCAAGAAAGCTCTTGCCACACATGTGCAGACGTCGACAGAGTCCTACGTGGTGTACATTCTCGACGCCTTGGCCCTTTGTGCCAAGGCTGTCCCAACCAATTCTGAGGACGATAAGGTTAATCACATCCTCAAAGGCATTGCTGACGATGCCTTCAATTTACTGGCGTTTACGAACGTCACCAGCATCAATACGATCCTCAAGGAGTGCCGCCGTCTCGAGCATGCTATAAGCCGCTGGGTATCCCAGCACAACACGCGACTTCCCAACACAGCTGCTACGTCATCCTGTGATGACCTCTTCCACCAGCCGCCGTGATGTGACAACTTGACCCGCATCATTCGTCGTGAGGTCGAAGCAGCACAACCGGCGGCCCCTTCATTCCCGTCACCTGATCATTCTCCGGTGACAATCTCCTTGATCCAGGCCGTCGTCCGTCAAGAGTTGTCCAACGTCGGCCTGCAATCCATTTGTACCGTACGCTCGGAACCTCTTTTTGCACGCACGTCCCCACCGCGCTCTTCTTACTCCTCTTATGGACAGCGCAACCCCTCCGAATGGCGAACCGTGGACGACAAGCCGATCTGTTTTAACTGCCGACGCATTGGACATGTCGCTCGCCACTGTCGCAGCCACTGGAATTCTCCGACGCGCTATTCTCCTGATTATCACCCTTGCCCCTCTAGCGCATCCTTTTACATCAGCTACAATGGCAGTAGCTCCGGAGGCTCTTGCGTCGAAGTGGGCCGCCGCTCTGCGCAGCTCCAACCTCAAGACACAAGAGTGGGCTGTCCAGCAAGCCCGAGAGGCGGTGACGAGGCAAGGCCTTGAAGTCCCCTCATGGGAGACCTGAGCCCGGGTCGTCAAATTTGCCAGATTCAGAATAAAGTTGTTTCCATCCATTCCTTCGCCCCTTCTATGCCCGCACCATCATCTGGCCCCGCTACACTTTTGACACGACCCCGCTACTCCCGCTTGCCTTCTCCCTCCCGTCGTCAATCCCGTTCGCCCTCGTCATGCCGTGCTCCTTCTCCGACCTACTCGCCGCACCCCTGACCGGAAAACTAGACAGCGCAGTTTCTGGAGGTGAAGCTGAAATGACGACATTGACATGAAATCCTCGCTTCACCTTATTCACGAACAAGAATCTTTTGGACATTCTCGTCGACGATGTTCCTGTGTGCGCGTTGATTGACACTGGGGCGCACATGTCCATTATGAGTGCTGCTCTTCGCCGTCGCCTCAAGAAAGTTTGGATGCTCGCCCCGAACCAAGTTGTACAAGTCGCCGACGGAGGGACTGTCGCTATTGTTGACATGTGCTCTGCCCGACTCGCCATTGCTGAGAGGCACACCGTCGTTCTCTTCACCGTCATCGAGCATTGCCCTCACAAACTCATTCTCGGTCTCGATTTCCTTGCCAATCATTCTGCCCTCATTGACTGTTCGGCCGGCTCACTTCGCCTTGACTTGCCTCTTCTTGCCGACCCTGTGGAACCGCCTCCAAGCCGTTTGAGCTCATTATTCAAAAGACTAGCGCAAAATAGCAGGGACAAAGACAGAGAGGACGACAGGACAGGATTTTGCGCTAGTCTTTTGAATAATGATGACACACCAACTAGCCCAGCTTTCTACCTTGACCGTTTGAGCTGCATGGATTTTATTCGCCTACCGCCCCACTCTGTGACACACGTCGACTTGTTGTCATCACCAGCTGTACCTGACGGTAATTATGTGGTCGCACCAATTCCGGTTGTTACACTTACATGTGGTGTTACCGTGCCGCACACTGTGCTGACAATTACTGGCAACCGCACCTGCCTTCCCCTTGTCAATTTCGCGCTAACCGCGCAAGTTCTGCCTCAGGGGATTCATTGGCTATAATTAGCGCTTTGCGGGATGATGAGATCGAGCCATTCACAGTGGAAGATCGTCACAGCTCAGCCCACACCATGACGTCATCGCACGGCACTGACGTCGACATTGAGAAGATGGTTTCCTCTGAGCTTACACCTGCTTAAGCTGAACCTCTTTGCCGCGTCCTTGAAGGCTATCGCGACATTTTTTACTTTGACGATCGACCCTTAGGTCAAACGTCCGTCGTGACCCATCGCATAAACACTGGCGACGCGAACCCTATTCACCGACGTCCATATTGTGTTTCTGCATCCGAACGAGCTGTTATCCAACAGGAAGTCGAAAGGATGCTTGAAAAGGACATTATCGAGCCTTCCTGTAGTCCCAGGGCTTCTCCCGTCGTACTTGTCAAAAAGAAGGATGGAACGTGGCGTTTTTGTGTAGATTGTCGCCACCTGAACAAAATCACAAAAAAGGACGTGTACCCTTTGCCATGTATTGATGACGCTCTAGACTGCCTGTATGGTGCCACCTATTTTTTTTCTATCGACTTACGGTCCGGCTACTGGCAGATATCCGTCGACGACATGGACCGAGAGAAGACTGCATTTGTTATCCCTGACGGTTTTTATCAGTTCAAGGCGATGCCTTTCGGTCTCTGTAACGCGCCCGCCACCTTCGAACGAATGATGGACTCTTTGCTTCAGGGGTTCAAGTGGTCAACCCGTTTGTGCTATCTGAACGATGTCATTGTTTATTCGCCCACATTTCACACGCATCTAGACAGTCTTTCAGCAATTCTTGACGTGTTCCGCTGCGCCGGTCTCCAGCTGAACTCGTCAAAATGTCACTTCGCTCGCCGCCAAATCACCGTCCTTGGACACCTCGTGGACGCCAGAGGCGTGAGACCTGATCTGGACAAAATTCGCGCCGTTACGAACTTTCCTGTTCCGAAGTCTTCCAAGGACGTTTGTAGTTTCGTAGGGCTGTGCTCTTATTTCCGACGCTTTGTGAAGGATTTTGCGACCATCGCACATCCCCTTACCGACCTCTTGAAGAAAGACGCCCCATTTTCTTGGGGACCTGACCATGCCGCATCTTTTTCGCAGCTTACTACTCTCCTTACCATGCCTCCAATTTTGGCCCACTCTGACCCGTCTGCCTCAACGTAAGTTCGAACTGATGCCAGTGGTCACGGCATAGGAGCAGTGTTAGCACAACGCCAGCATGGACATGATTGTGTTATAGTCTGTGCCAGCCGACTTCTATCGCCCGCCGAGCGCAATTATTTAATCACAGAGCATGAGTGCCACGCATTTGTGTGGGCTGTTGCGAAGTTTCGTCCCTACTTGTACGGACGCCCCTTCTGTGTCATCACTGATCACCACGCACTCTGCTGGCTATCCTCGCTTAAGGACCCCACAGGACGACTCGCTCGCTGGGCGTTACGCCTGCAAGAATATACCTTCTCCGTTGTATATAAGACGGAACGCTTGCATCAGGATGCGATTGTTTGTCTCGCTACCCCGTCGATGAACCGGCTGATGCGGACGCCATCGCTTGCATTTTCTTTGTCTCCCAGTTGCTTGAAATCGGCAACGAGCAACGCCGCGATCCTTCATTACGAGCCCTCAACCACCATCTGGAGTCAACGCCTGGCGACGCCTCTCTCCGGATGTTTCTCCTTAAGGAGGGAACATTGTACCGCCGCAATCTCGATCCACACGGCCTTGACCTTCTGCTCGTAATTCCATTGCACCTGCGTTCGACTGTCCTCCAACAACTTCACGACGCTCCCTTGGCTGAACACTTGGGTGTCATACCCACATACGACCGTGTACGACGTCGATTCTTTTGGCCGGGTGTCGCCCGCTCCGTGCGACACTACGTTGCCGCTTGTGAGCCTTGTCAGCGCCGGAAGAAGCCCTCCACACCTCCAGCTGGATGTCTCCAGCCTATCGACATCCCACCGGAACCCTTTTTCCGTGTTGGTCTAGACTTGTTTGGACCATTTCCTTTCTTGGGCTCCGGAAATAAATGGGTCGCCGTTGCTACTGGTTATGCTAAGCGGTACGCAGTCACCAGAGCCTCTTGACAATATGTGCTACTGACGTTGCTGACTTTCTGCTCTATGACCTCATTTTAGTGCACGGTGCTCCACGCCAATTACTCACTGACCGTGGCCGCAGCTTTCTGTCGGCAGTCGTCGAGGACATCCTCCGCTCTTGCTCAACAAAGAACAAGTTCAGCGCGTCCTACGACCCACAGACCAACGGCCTCACGGAGCGCCTCAACCAGACCATCAGCGACATGCTTTCGAAGTACGTTGCGACCGACCACCATGAGTGGGATCTTCACTTACCATATGTGACGTTCGCGTATAATTCATCGCGTCACGACACCGCCAACCATTCACCATTTTATCTCCTATGTGGCCGAGAACCCGGGTTGCCCTTAGACACTTTGTTGCCCTCGGCCAAGCGGTCAGCCACTGAATGCGCCCGCGACGCGATCGCACACGCCGACCACGTGCGCCAGCTCGCCCGCACCCATCTCGAGGCTTTGCAGGAGCATCAGAGACGGCTCTGTGATTGCCAACATCGCGACATGCACTTTACTTCGGGTTCTCTGGTGCTTCTCTGGTCACCCATTCGACGTGTGGGCCTTTCCGAAAAGCTGCTGGCGTGCTACACTGGCCCATACCGTGTGGTGCGACAAGTGACCGATGTCACGTATGAAGTCGTCCCCGCCGACCTCCCAGCGTCATCGTCAGCTGCAAGTGACATCGTTCATGTGGCGAGACTAAAGCCATACCATACGCCTTTCACCGCAGATGTGTAGATTAAGCACCGGGACGGTGCCTCTACTGCCGGGGGTGATCGTACGAAACAGCCACCACAGTGTGGCTGCACGGAAGAGGAGGAAGACGACGTGGACCGGCTTGATATAGCGTCGCCATTTTGGCCTTCCGTTAGCTTCCTCTAAATAAATTGTACATAGCATTGGGCTACAGCTACACGTAACAATATATCTCCATGACATTTATGCAAGAGTAAAATTATTAAAATATTCTAAATGGACTGATTGAAAAAGTGAGAACTCCTGACCGGAACAAGTGCGTTTCTTTTCAAAGCTGCACCAGCCCCAGGTGAAGCAATAGACGTTGCGAGAAAAAGAGTCAAGGCAATTATTGGACATTAATATGAACAACAGTTTTAGGGACAAGACATTGCCAATGTACTCAGACACAATCTAGAAGACTGAGAAGTCTTTACCGAAGTAATCTTCGTTGCTTGTCTGGCGATCTCCTTCAATGTGCCAGCAGGTGAAATGAACTGGAAACATATCGTCTAATTTAATGGTATTTGCTATTCAGGTCGTATTCGACTTCAGAATTTACCATGAAAAATATTGAATAGTCATTTGCGTTCGAACGTAGCAAATAAGAGGACTTTTGAAATCTCGAAGGTGAGGGGCCAACGCAAGTAAGGACTCTTATTCAAAATGATTGTGCTCTGGAGAATCGGGGCCGTTGCTCAGTGGCACACCAGTTCCTGAGAGAATTAGAGGGCCACTAAAGGCAAATACTAAGTCGACATGGACTGTTTAAATACCATTCCAGAAACCTCTCAACGCTTGTTTCGCGACATAGTTTATGAAAAAATTGTATCTAAAGTGTCCGAATACCTTTTTCGAAATTAAGATCTCCCACTAACCAACCGGTGGACGGGTGATGTTGCATAGGCCATCACAGCCATTTGTTTCCGTCAGTGAGTAAAACGGCACCCCACAGACGGTGGCACTGAGCCAAGACAGAGCGGCGAATTCACCGTGGCAGCTGCTTTTTGGTCAAGTGGCATAGAACGTTCGGGCATCCCGCAACATTACATCGAAGTTGAATTCTCTGCTACTTGCAGTTTGTGCGAGTTTCGCGAACCAGCAAAACTAGCGTAGCACTACGCGATCAGAGAAATATAGAAACGCAAAAGTTTGGGCGGCGCAGAGTCGAGTGAAAGCGAAACGTTTTGATCGCTCGCATCGTTGTCAACGCAAATTTCAATGGGTTCTTTTTTCTAAACATGAAATGGAACTGGACAAGTAGCATTTTATTTCATCTTATAATAAAATATGAGGATGTTTTTTACAACGAGTAGTTGAGTACTAGTGACAGAATTTAACCAAGGAGTGCTTTCGTCATTGGGCAAGTGCTTGAATGTCTCGGGGGAGTCTCTAATCATGTCCTCCATTTACCTCGATTTCTCTATTATTACGACTCTGTTCACGATAATATCACGCCTTAAAGATTCTCTAGAGTCTCACCATGTCTGCAAGACTGCAACCCATTAAAACTGGGTTTGCAATGTGGTACCACACTTATCTTCTTCAACGAACACAGCAGATCTGCAAATATCTCTATGTGTATGTGAGGCATGCCATTCCTTTAAATGCTTTGTTACTGTCCTTATGATAGTGCATCGGATAACTCAAAGCAGCCATTTATAATACAGAAGCTGCTCAGATGACTGAACGTACAATCGGGAACGGCATTACATTAGGGTATGAAATATAAGATAAGCGTAACATGTTTTTCTCAGAAATCAGACTCGAGAATAGTTTATTTCGCTTACACCCCTAGAAATTTTTTTAAATTAAACATATTTTAGCGTTTAGGTCTGGTAATATGCTTATGAGGCACCCTGTTCAGTTCTCACCTTCTGGGGTTCTTTAAGGTGCATCTAAACAGAAATACACGAGTGTTTTCCATTTCTTTCCCATTGAATTCCACGACTTGGTTTGAACCCGTGAGCTCGAGTTTAGCAGCGCAACACCATATCTACTGTGCAGCTACTAATTAAGCTACTGCACTGCACTTTTTCTTTCTTTTTTTTTACAGCGGCACTTTTAAGGGCTACTTTTCCCACTATCATGTTCGCGTGTAGAAAAAAAGCTCGAAGATGTGTAAGGCTGGGCCGACTCACGGCGGAGGTGCAGTTCGCCATTTAGGTATAGTGTACTATATTAGGGGTAGTGGGCCATGGGAAGGCTCCACGGTGAGGCCGTTTTTCAAGAAAAGTACAGGTGGCACTGCTGCGCCTTTCACCTGGGCACTTCATGCGTGCATACGTGTTGGATGACTCCTCGTCTGGCTGGAAAAATGAAAAGAAGAGAGATAGAAAGGGGAAAGAAACCGAGTTGCTTTGTTTTCTTTTCTTGTTCATTTTTCTTGCAAGGACGCAAGTTTAAAAAGTTTCATTGGTACATGCGAGTCCAAGCATGCGCCGGTGGCACGGCTGGCTTATCGGAACCAGCACCGAAAGCATTCAGTGTACACACAGGTTTAGTTCTCCAGAGCGTGCTTTATTTGCACATAAGGAAATGGGCCCCTATCCATGCTGTAAAGGTGGTTGGACAGCGAAGCTGTAAATGACAACTAGAACGATTACTCATTGCGATGTAGGTTGAAATTACACACGTGGCGACGTTCATATTCATATGCATTTCACATATACATTCACATTCATATGCACTTTACCTAGTTATTACGTTTCGACGGCTTGCGACTTGGCTTGTGCCACTACTTCGTGCACCTGCAAAGAGTGAGCCAGAGAGAAGAGAAATTTGCCCTGCCTCGTATGCACGCTAATCTTCCATTAGATGTGCGTTTCACAACACAAATTAGTTGCTAGGCAGGTTCTTCTTGCACGTACGACAGCATAGTTACGTCACTCCCTGCTTCGTATACAACAGTCAAGCTGCTGTCCTCATGGCAGCTGCCGCAACGATAATCGTTTCTGGGAAATGCATATGAGGAGTGCGATGTCTTCGCATTGCATGTAGGCATAGGAGTGTCTTATCATCAGTTAAGCACATGTTCGGATGCTTGTTTTAAGTTTGTTCTTTATCGAAACGTATGCTGTTCTGTATGTTGTAATTCCAGAGAATGTATGAACTGTTTGCTTTCCTTTGGTAAGGGCCTGTAGCCTCTGCCTTACGGAGGTATGAGCCATAGATGATAGTTTTCTGTCGACGTTACGCCACGAAGAAATCGTGGGATCCTAGCCATAGACAACGTCACTGCAAAACAGGATGAAAACAGTTATGCAGCACCTGTTTCGGTTCTTCCATGGTGTGTGAGAGTGGTTCTCATATTAACCTGCGGCAAACATACGTTCGGCAGACCTACATTCAGCAAACATACGTTCGGCAGGATCCCGCCTTGTGTACTTCTGGAGTTCACGAAGACAGTCTTTTCAATCATGACAGCGCGAGACTGACTGTTAAAAGAGGTGTGAGCATAAGGAGCACCACCATAGTTGGGAAATTTATGAGCAGCCCACTGCTCTGTCAATTGCGACACATTCCATGAATCAGACGGCATCTACTGCACTTCGATTGCCGGCCCATCTGTTTGAAGCTCATCAACTTGCAAGCAAGATTTCTTAGACGAGCCACACACTGCAGGTTCTGCACACATCTTTTTTTTTTTTAGAGCTCTTTCGTGTGCTGGCACCTTCAACAGGTACTTGGAAACATTGAATGGTTGGTGCTCCGTCCGGTGAAAGCAAAGTGAAAATGTGGTATCCGCACTGCCTTTCCATCTATGACGTGGACATAGTATCAAAATACGTACTTTTCTTTAAACTGTAGCTCACACACAGCTCCAGGGGTTTATCAGCATGATGAATGTTCCGATTCCAAACAAAGCGCATTTCGTCGTCCTCGGGGACATTAAACAACTTCGGTGCATGCTTCACGCCACTATACCGACTTCTGCAACTGAGAACGAAGCAGTAGTTCTTCCGACAAGGCTTCGTCATGTAACCTCATTGGTCAGAGAAAAAGACTGCACACAAAATAACAAATGCACGCACAAAACACAGAGCAACACAAATATGTGGACGAGTGCAGGTGACGGCCAACACACGAGTTCGGCGGTGGCACGCCGGGCCAAAGGTGAAATTGGTGAAAGGCTCCATAGCATCGCCTCGCGGCTGCAAATATTTTCCGCATATTCTGCTTCACGCACGCGCATTGCCCTGGGCATCCCCCTCTGCCCACTACCTATACTCTACTACACTATAATTTAGGGGTCCACATACACAACTTTGCTGGTCAACCTTCTTCACAGTGTGGAAGGACACCATGTTTTCTTTTTTTGTTGTTATTGTTGTTAAGCATGGACTCGACAAATAAATTTCACACTGCTTACAGGCCAAAGATTAGCATGTATGTATAATAGCTGCCTAAAACTGTATTCGGCACCCGAGTGCTGACCGCAGTAAAAGAACCCATGCCAATTACCCTGTGTTCTGTTACGCGAGGACGACGGAAACATGAATTGAATGTTGCACTGCAGTTTCTTTTTTATAAGAATGCTTCCCATAGATCTGACTACAGGGCGCCGGTGGGGCTGATTTGTTTGAAGTGGCAAGCAGGAAGCTTATGTTTTTTCCATCTGCGTTATGCAATGCCCAGTGATGAAAAAATGTATGCTCAAAAATACACGAGAGATACACGCTGCTTGAAGAACAAGAAAAATATTTGTTCTCCAAGGGTAACCGTACAATAATGTGGTAGAATGAAACCCGACAGTGCGGCCGCAATGCATGCTCAGTCACCGAGTGACAATTATTATTCAGAAAATTTATTTATTTAGGAACTTTACAGGCCCCGTCGGGCATTGAGTAGGGGGGGCGATGTAACAATGAGCTGTTCAGTACAATGAAAACAACTAAAAAATAAATCTAACACAACTGTACAGTGACTGAACTAAAAAAACAAAACAGCACAGAATGCTCAAGCATAACAGCAAAATAAGAGGAAGGAGATTAAGGAAAAAGCACGCACAGGCGTTCATAAAATATTTTACGATCTGTTATCGAGATAATTTCATCGGGAAGACCATTCCAGTGGGATATGGCATGAGGTACAGAAGATAAAATGAAAGCAGTAGTTTTACTGAAAATGCGCTTGAAGCTAAAATGATTATGTGGTCTTGAGGACGTACGGGCAGGGGTTTCAAGGGGCAGTATACGTGGCTTATCAGAATTAACGTATTTGAGAAATAGAGCAAGCCAACCTTGCGATGGATGTTTAGGGGCTGTAAAGAAATATCGAGCTTGATCTGCATTATACTGGAGTTCCAATCAAAATCCCGAGTGATATATCGGGCAGCTCTAGTCTGGATGCATTCCAGCATGGTTATTAAATGTTCTTGCTATGGTGACCATACAGCGGATGCAAATTCTAATTGCGGGCATATGAACGTCAGGTATGCTAATTTACACATGTAAGCAGATGAATTTTGCAAGTTGCGCCTCAGAAAGCCAAGCTTTTTAGATGCAGTTGTGCAAATTGTAGTAATATGCGAAGACCAATGAAGGTTAGTAGTGGGGTTCACACCAAGGTATTTGTAGGTAGTGGTACGTGACAGAGTCATGTTATTTAAGGTGTATGTGAATATGGAGCTAGTGCGCTTGCGTGAGAACGATATATTATTACATTTGGAAAGGGTAAGAGGCATTTTCTATATTTTACACCAGTCGGTAAAACTCTGAAGGTCATGCTGCAAGGCGGTAGGATGGTTAATGGAATTAATCGCTCGGTAAACAATGCAATCGTTGGCAAACAGTCATATGCAAGAGTAAATGTTTGAAGGTAGATCGTTAATAAATATTCGGAAAAGCAGAGGCCCCAAGACACTCCCCTGTGGTACACCAAACATGACCTCAGTAATAGAAGAAAGACAATCGTTAACAGTAAATTGGCGACAAAGCGATAAGAAGTTTCTAAGCCAAGAAAGGGTTAATGAGTCGATACCTAGATGAGATATTTTAGAAATGAGCCAGCAATGGGCAACGCGACCGAATACCTTTGAGAAGTCCAGGAAAATGGCGTCTGTTTGTTGACTGTTGTTCATACTGCTGTGTAGATCGGTGGTGAGCTCCAGTAACTGTGTTTCACAAAATAGACCTTTCCTGAAGCCATGCTGTTTCTGAAAGAAAAAGTTATTTTTTTTCTAGGTGCGAGTAAATGTGCGAGGCGATTATGTGTTCAAGTAGTTTACGTGACACAGATGTTAGCGATATTGAGTGATAGTTTTTAGGCCTATGGGTATCTCCGGTTTTAAAAATTGGGACAACCTTCGCAATCTTCCAGTCAACGGGCAAGACACCAGACGATAAGGACTGCTTGAAGATATGATACAGAATGACACTTGATATAGATACTGCGTTTTTTAATAGCTTAGTGTTAATGTTGTCAGTACCACAGATGTTGTTTTAAGTTCGTTAGCGGGGCTAACAATGCCTTCAGTTGAGATATTTATGGGTGCCATATATGGGTAATCATAATCCGGAACCACTGGAATATTGGAATGGTCTTCCCTTCTAAAAACAAGCAAAAATTCTTTAAATAGAGATGAACATTCCCCGTCTGAAAGAGGTTGTTATTTGTCGTCTAGCAGGGAGATATCGGAACTGTGATTGGGTGTCAACGTTGGCTAAAATTTTCGCGGATTAGTCTTCAGGAGAGAAGGTAAGTCGTGAGGGAAGTACTTGTCTTTAGAAGTGCGTAAGGCTAAGTGTACTCACTAAGAAAAGTTTTGTACTTGCTCCATGAGGACTTGCTTGCACGGTTTATAGCATTGCGGTACAGACATTTTTTTATTTATTACGTAATATTTGAAGTTTTTAATTAAACCATGGTTTAGTCTTGTTGGCTGCCGAAACGTAGGGAATATATTTGTCTGCAAGAGTGAGTAATTTGTCTTTGGAAAGTATACAGTTTTCGTTAACGGAACGTTGGAGAAAAGACAGCACCTTTGAGGCTTCAGAAGTGCTGTCATTCCTTACATTCGAACGCAAATGGCAATTTAATAAATTTTAATAACGAATTTTGAAGTCAAATACGGACAGAATAACAAATACCATTTGATTAGACTATCTATTTCTACTTCATTTCGCCTGCTGGCACATTGAAGGAGATCGCCAGACAAGCCACAGAGATTACTTTGGTAAAGACTTCCTGGTCTCCTAGATTGTGTCTGAGTGCATAGGCAATATCTTGTCCCTAAAACTGTTGTTCATGTTAACGTCCAATAATTGCCTTGACTCTTTTTCTCACAAAGTCTATTGCTTCATTTGGGGCTGGTGCAGCTTTGAAAAGAGATGCGCTTGTTCCAGTCAGAAGTTCTCAATTTTTCAATCGGTGCATTTAGAATATTTTATAATCTTTTTGTTGCATATATGTCGTGGAAACATATGTCTATGTACCCTTTGATTCACCTGGTATATTGGTCATTTGCATCTCTTTGCGCTGTGCAGTTAATGAACCTAGTTTACTTCACTATAATGTTTTATTTGATCATTGTCCCTGATCAATATTCCACCAACAATAAACACGCGTCAAATGACACGATATCAATAACGTTTTCTTACGTAGCTTCATGTTGCAGATAGGTGGCCTCTGCACAAAAATTACGTGTTACATTTAGAAAACAATGTTAAAAACAGCAGTTTACCTGGCTAAAGCTACAATTGGTATTGGCCGACAAGCGTCATGGGTGCACCAATGCAAGTAGAACCATAAAAAATTTTACTGCGCAGATTTGTTGCAAGAAAAACTGGGCATCCACCAGCGTCCGTGCAACGAACGCGCACTCACTAGCAGATGACGCACTACATGACAGCAAAATTGAAGACGTGTTATATAACACATGCCTTAAATATATATACATGGCAAAAATGTGTCCATCAAAATTTGCAGTGGAAATAAAGCAATACTAAGAACGTAAGCGCGCAACCGGTCTCGGGGCCCGCAGTGAAATTATGTTGAATATGCTGTGAAGCGCCTCTCCACGCCTATGCAGTTTGCTCACAGCGCCCTGGCAAAATTTTTCCACGTGTGGCGCCTCAGTGAGAGAGCGCCATTCGTTTCCACTTGACCGTAATCTAGGGACAACAACACTGCCGAGCAGCGGTCATGCCGGCGTGAGAGCGCAGTATGTGGGTTAAACTAGCGGGTGTACATCTCTCTCATCTCTTGTTCACACTGCCTTGATTGCCACTTTCACTGCTGCACATGTTTGGGCACATTTCATGCGGTGTGTGCCTGTGCGTGTGGACATTTTATTTTAATGATAATCTACACGCTTCTATATGCCTTTAAGAAGATTGGTGCGCTTGATGATTATTTTCATGGCTGCAGTGCGGCGAAGGGGCAGCGTCGGCTTAGCCATGTAAGCAGACGCTGTAATCTAAACAATGCATTAAATGTGGTTTGCTCTCGCTATCCTAATGGCAACCTTCTTCTTTTTGGAGACTAACTTACCAGACATCGATTGGTGCAACACAGTACCCACTCTAGTAAACCAAACCAAAGCGAGAGATTTTCTGGACGTTTGTCTCAACTTTAATCTAACACAACTCGTATTAGAGCCAACATGCGTCACCCAAGACACTGCAAACATTTTAGATTTAGTACTGGTCAACTGTCCAGACAGTTTGTTGTCCATCGCCTTTCTTAAAGAAATTAGTGATCACAAGGTCATCCGTGCATCTTCTCGCTTTGCTCCAGCTCTGCAGCAGAAGCGCAAGAAAACTATACACTTATACGACAAAGGTAATTATGATCCAATATGTGAACATTTACGGAATCTTTTACCCCCCTTCCAAGATACGTTTCATAACCACAGCATTCATGAAACTTGGTTTCATGAATGCTGTGATCATGCATGAAAACTGGCCATTTTCTTGCATGATCTTCACACGAACTTAGATTCTATCCTCAAAACAGACGCGATATTTCTAGATTTTGCAAAAGCGTTCAGTAAGGTACCACACCAACGTCTACTACTAAAACTTTCTCTTGCTAACCTTCACCCCAACATTTTGCAATGGATTGAAGCGTTCTTGACAAACCGATCTCAGTTCGTTACAGTTAACAACCGCGCATCTAACCACCTACCAGTGACTTCCGGTGTACCGCAAGGATCTGTTCTTAGACACCTACTGTTGTTAACTTACATCAATGACCTACCCCTGCATGTGTCTTGCAATGTTCATTCGTTTGCAGACAACTGCATCATTTATCGAACAATTACTAACACATCTAATCAAGGCCTATTTCAGGAGGACATTAACTGTTTATAGCAATGGTGCGACCGTCGGTCAAAGGAACTTAATCCTAAGAAATGCAATTTGATGGCATTTTCTTATCGGCGCGACCCATTTCCTTACCAATACACAATAACATTCCCGTGTGTGCCGCGCAGTCTTACAAGTACCTAGGTGTTACTATATCTAACGGCTTATCCTGGCGCACACACGTCAGTAACATAATTTCATCTGCTAACAAATCACTGTGTTTTCTCAAGCGTAATCTAAAACATGCCCCTAAACCTGTTAAACTACTGGCCTACGAGTCAATAGTCCGACCGAAACTGGAATATGCATCCACCATATGGAATCCACACCAAACATATCTTATCAATGCACTCAAAGCCGTTCAAATCCGCCATATGGAATCCACACCAAACATATCTTATCAACGGACTCAAAACTGTTCAAAACCATGCCGCAAGGTTCATCCATTCTAATTATTCATATGATGAGCGCACATCTTACTTAAAGAAAGAATTGAATTTACTTCCCCTTTGTACGCACCGGCGCACTGGAACTCTTTCACTTTTACAAAAGTTTTATTGCACCTCGCTTAATCAACCACCCTATCTCCTCCCTGCAGCCCGAAAAACTCATTGTACACGGCACACTTTTCAAGTGGGCCGCCCACGCACCCGCACTGTTACCTTTTCCGCCTCATTCTTTTGCCATGCCGCTACAGATTGGAACAACCTGCCCCACCAAATCGCCGCCATCATTTGTACGTTCATTGAAAGTGTCACTGCGCACTTTTCACAATGAAAATGACTTAACAGGCTTATATGCTCATGCAATTTTAGTATGTATTATTTAGGTCTATGTATTTGCGCTGACGTGTGTAACACTTTAGCTCATGTAGTTTTTTGTTGTTGCTTGCGTGTTCAGTTGTGTATTATGCAAATTATGTACTAATGTATTCCCACCCCTCGTGTAATACCCCTATCAAGGGGTCTTTAAGGTAATAAAATGAAAAATGAAATGTAAGTGATGTGAAGCAGGTAATCTGAAACGACATCGTATGTGCCGATGGGAAAATCATCGCCACATACAATGCGTTTTAGCTAAAGTCACTTCTGCAGCTTCCTACGAAATGTTTGCTACAAATCCATGTTGTCTCTGTTGGCGACACCAGACTTCCATCGACATTGTGCAGAAATAAGCAAAATATATCGCTGCATAGCACAAGTACGACCCGCATACACAACTTTAACTAGTATGTCCCCTACAATATAGAATAAAGGCAGCAGCATAAATGGCTTGGCACTTTTTTAACAGTGGTCAAGACACAGATGTTGAAAGCATTAGTAATCATTTCTGCTTCAGCAATGCTGGCGTGACTAAGACGTGGGTGTGTAACTTGATCTATCGGTGCAGTGGTGATGCAGGAATGAACTCCAGTCATGCTCAATGCATCGTGCACATATTCAGTTTCTCGGCATGCGTGAAGTCCGGCCACTGTTAGCGCATGCAACAGAAGTGGTTTCCATTCTTGGGCAGCACACAAAAACGAAACACGAGAAAGAAGACAGGACAAGCACTGATCTAACACCTGAAAGCTTTTATTTGAATAAAAGGCTTACATACCCTCTAGTCATGAAATTCATGTGGAATACATGTAAAAACCGTCATACGCTCACGAGTGATCAATGAATAAGATCGCTTCGTTTGCCAGTTGTTTACTTACTTTGTTCGGCGCACTGCAGTAATCCATGTCTGTCGTCTGCTTTTATTGTACCATTTTGTTGTGACTCGGCAGAATTTCACTGGTGGCATCAATCCTTTCGTGTTTACATTGCTGTTGTGGCACTTAACAACACAACAATAATTTTCAGTCATCCGAAGAGGTGCTGTCACAAACAAGAGACGTTTCGCCGCCGCGCGAGCTTAGTGTGAGCAGGACCTTGAAGGGAAGTGGCAGAAATGTACACCCGTGGGAGGTGAAATCATTCCGCCAGGGGAGAAACGAGCGCTGGCATTTAGGATGAAACGTGGTGTGTGGACGTCTAATACACTCTAGACTGGGCCTGGCGGTTTGCATCCACGAAGACGCGGGACAGAGTGTGCTCACTGGGCTCACTCATAGACGCCTTGGCGCATGGCACTTTCTTGATACTTTGTTATTGACAGTGTTTGAAAATGCTTCGATTGAGGGACATGGAGATCACAGCAGAAGTAGCGGCCAAATGAAGACGCTGCCGAGGTTGATCACGCGAGCGCTGATGTTGCTCCACTTCGACTTCAACTGGGGCTGTACTGGCCCTTCTACGCCGCTACTGCAGCGCAAAAGGGGGCACCGGCCTATCGCTTGTGGGTTGTCTAGATTATGTTGAGGTTTCCGTGTTTCATCACACAGCTGCCAATAAAAAACAGGCTACACTGCTGCAGTACTTTCAGCCAAATAAATAAATACTTTGTGTGAGTCTTCAAGTGAGCATTTGGGGCGCGATCGGGGATTGTTGTTTGGAGCGTGCATTTTTTGGGACTGGTCCGTGTACACGAACAGCATCGATATGAAGTCCACATGTTTGAGCGACAGCGAAGGAGTCCCTAAAATGTCTCAGTTACACAATAAGGCGTGCCACTTGACTCCAGAAGATGCCGCACGAAAAAATAAGCCTTAGTACATACCATACTACATCAACGATTCGCTAAACGAACATAAGCCTTCTGCAAGTAAATATAACTTAGTGCCGTCAAGAATGACAAAACAACAACAAGCAACGATTGCTAACTAGCACTATGAGCTACTTCCACAGTGCACGCTGTTTCCCACATAGGTCCGGCAGTGCAGGCATGCTTGGCTCCGACAGAAAACTACGACGACACCAAAAGCGTTCGCCGAGCGTTTATAGAGCTTTAAGTGTACACGTTGTGCAGTTACTAAATGACGGTGTTCTAGCGGCGACCGCACCGAGTGACGATAGCAAAAGAGGTAAAAAAAAACACTTTGCATTTCACTGAGTCGGCTCGCGCAAGCACAGACATTGTTAGTTTCACTAGCTCAAACATACATTTGGATCTTTGTCAAGATTATTCATGTCAGTAACGACAAAAACAGAGAGGTAGACTACATATACCAATGCATACTTGTCTTAAAGTGCTTCCATGGGTGCCCTTGCGTACCTTGCTGCTTCACAGCCCTAATCTAGGCTTCAGGGCACTGTCGATCTCATTTCACCGAGGAAAATAGGAAAAACTGCATTGTCGTGCTGGGATAGTCACGGGAGGTGCAGCCATAAGTGACACATGATGTTGGCATCCCACCATAATGTTCGAAAGACGTTCCGTACGCGCGGCAGCGAGAATGGCGAGGCTGACAAGTGAAAGGAAGAACTTTATTGGAGGTCCGGTGAGGACGTGAACTCGTCGCGCACCTGGCTAGTCCCCCATGGAGACCGGCAGTCCTAGCCCACTGGCCCAGTCGTGGGCACGCCGGACAGCCAGGATTTGTTTGTCTAGAGTGAGGCTATGCAGAAACAAGTCCTTCTCCTTGCTGAAATTGGGGTGACCCGCACTCCTAGAGCATGTGAGCTAGAGTGGAGGTCTGCCCACAGGACGGGCAGGCATCATTGCGATATATGTTGGGGTAAACTTCCTGTGGAGCGGCCAGACACTGATATGTGCCGGTCTGTAAAAGTCTAAGAGAAACGGCTTGCACCCTATTTAACTGACCTGTGCAGCGCCTGCCACAGCCAGACTCGACTCACTCTGAGAGTCCAGTCTGGTCGTGCGACCCATGCGCCTGCCAAATCGCTTCGGTCCTCAGCCGCTAGGACGCTGTGCATGCATAGTTCGGCGTCGCAAAAGGTGGATTGCATGCGGCGCAACCAAACGCGTGCTCCGAACAACGATTCGTGATCTAGCCCTTGGTTCATTGATTGATTCGCAGAAGTTTTTGACCCATATTTTATGTGATTTTATGTATCGAATTCTAGCTCTATCGAACTATTTTGCAATCACCACGCTGTTCGATATATCGAGGCTTGACTGTATATTTTTTTGCACTCCAGAATATCTACAATTTACCTTGTATGCATATGATTGGCTGTGCTATAGGGTGATTGTAAACCATTCGGGAATGGCAGTCGGATTAATTCAGATCTCATGAACAATCAATGCCAGCTCACAAACTGTCGTAGTCTCAGTGATCAGGGTTATGATGAAAGTGAAAAAGAAAGAAAGAAAGAAAGAAAGCAATAAAACGAAAACATAAGGAACAAAGATGAATCCCAGCTTTGCAACGTCTAATGAGAACCGTACAGTACGGCAGAGCCAACGAGACTCGCCAAGTAAGGCAGTTCGTGAAGCAACTAGTGCTGCTTTTCCAAGACAGCCAAACAACATAATGGCGGCTGTCAGAGGCATGTTTCAATGTACAGTCAACCACAAAAGTTTACGGGACGCAAGATCTGCCGGGAAGCTGAATTCTCGCGAAGCGTGGTCACACAGCCTCGAATGAAATGTTCCAGCATGTAGTAGCCTTTGCCACCTATACAGTGATTCCTTAAATACAAAGTCTCGTGCCTTAATAGTGCAGGAATTTGCATTTGAAGGGGTAACTGTATCCCGTAAACTTTTGCTGTTGACTGTACAACTATGTTTCCATACAGTACTATTGACGAGCCAGCAGGCATGATGAAATTGAATTGACCAGACTTGCAACTCAGAACGAAGACTCAACTTGGTGGCAGGAATAGTGTTCACTTGGAACCAAGAAGTTGTGGGGGGGTGGGGAAAGTGGCAAGAAGCTTGTCACAACAGCGACCCCATGTAAGTGGGATCTGTAATTGCACATTGCACCACATACAAAGTCCACCTGGGCTACTCTGTGGCATATTATAGGAGGAGGCAGGAGCTGTGCGATGGTCATTACAGTGGTGAAAACTAGAGGGGACAACATGGGCAGCGCGTTTGAGGCAAAACAAAAAATTTCATTGCTATTGCAATTGTTCTGCAAAGGCTTTAAGCATCATAACGAAGAAATGAACATAGTCTGATGAGCCTAGCGGGACTTCCAGAAAGCTTAATTTTACACTGTGGCATCTGCAGCAAACTTAATACAAATGTACACACTTTGTGTCCTGTTTTACACAGTGCTGCGTGTGTTTAGTGAGGCATCATACATAGCAGAGTAGCAGAACAAAGGAGACGAAAGTGGGCTGCAGCTTGGAGAGTTGTGTGGGAAGCTGCCTGAGTGAACAGGTCAAGTTGTGTGCAACATGAGATTCCATGAAAAAGGAATGCAGCATGACAGTGTGTCTTAGGGGGAGGGGGCTAATGTTTTTCTTTTTTTCTGAGGGCTTTAAGCATGCTAGGAAGGACAAAAGGAGAGCTAAAAGCCTCGAAGGTTGTGCAACTCTGCTGGTGCATAATGATCTGACAAAGCTGTTGGCATGGTATTCATGAAGCTCTGCCTTCTCATAGATTTTGTGGTTTCATAAGAGTTTTTATAAAAAAACAAACATGGTGAATGCAAGTTGAATGTTGTTATTTTGGCAAATGGACTCTGAAAGCATGTGATGAGCAAAATATGGACCAGTGGTCTTGTGGAATGACGTGGTCGGGTAATGGGATGCACTGTAGTGGAGTGGGTGGTGCTGGAATAGTTGTTCTTGGGCTTGCAGGTGTGCTGCTGGTGGGTCCTCCGGGCACTGGCAAGACTCTGTTGGCTCGAGCTGTAGCTGGTGAGGCGAATGTGCCCTTCTTCCATGCGGCGGGCCCTGAATTCGACGAAATCTTGGTTGGCCAGGGCGCACGGAGGGTCAGGGATCTATTCAGTGAGTCCACATGTTTGATATGTATAAACATATTTTTCATAAAAATGGAGAAATGCCTGGAGAAAAGGCACAGGAGTGGCTTGAAACCCATGGTGACGTATTGTTGGCAACCTTGGTTTGACAGGTGACGGCTGTGTAGCACCTCATGCACCTGGGTGGTATAGAATGTACTGAAGAAATAACATCCAAGAGCAGCATCAGCATTCAAAATCTACAGTGTGTCTCTGTTAAGCTATCAATTTATCAATTGGTTTGGAAGCACAGAAAGCCATTCTGGTGTGGTGGTTGCATGTGTCGACCACCACGCCAGTTTTTTTCATAGAAACTAACTTCTATGCGTGAAGGAGTTAATTCACTATAAACCTTTCATGTTGCAATGTAAGATTATTTGAGTGATTCAGCACTTTATAATTGAGGAATCTAGTCTACTCGTATTCTCCACATTTCTGAACAAATCTTGATGGGTTGCCTGTGTTGGGTGCATCTCGTTAGCGACTTATGTAACAGCGCTAAAAAACAAGGAATGGACGACGATAGAGACCAAGTAAAAAGAGCACTGTTACAAAAGTTGTAATAAACCAACTAGCCCAGCAAGCAACCAATCTCATTAGCACCCTTTGCATCATGCTGTACAGGGACATGCATATTTCACTTAGCATGTTCGAAAAAAGGTTTTGCACTTACTGCTGCACTGTTCTTGTGAAAACTTAGCAGAAAGATTGCATTTTGGAGTCTGTGTCAATCAGTGTGCCACTTGCCACAGTTAATTACCTGGTTTTTAAGAAAAAATTGCTAAGTTGCCTTCCTTTATGGGGATATGAGCTACTGCTGCAACGGCATGAGCATAAACTTTTGTTGCTGCCAGCCAGCAGCTGCAGAAGGTACTACATCCAAGGTGCTGCGATTCAAGGTGCTACAGTTTCAAGCAAGCCACATACAGTTAAAGGCGCCCTTAACCATGTTTTATCGAAGTAGAGAAAGGCATTTGAAGTGAAAATAGGCCCTTTCAGACATACTTTGCCGTTAAAAGTACTTCAATGCATTCAGCAGAAGTGGAGTTATTGGCAGTAAAACACGGCTTCCGATGTGCACCCATTCCTTCTTCAATGCCTTGCACTGCGAAGGCTACGGCGCAGTGGGGCGTGCCCACAACGCTCCACCTTCTAAATGTCGCCGTGGCGCGCAGTTCAAATTTCATTTTGGATTTTAACGTAGACGTCACGACTTCCGCCTTTGGTGCCTACGACACGCTAAACATCAGCCAAATGTGGTTGTCCTCAGCAAGCCACATTGTGCTTAGCCAGTGGACTTGTGGTGGAAACCCAAGGTTGCTGCGTTATCTACGCTGTGTAACCAACCGCAGCTTCATGTCAGCTATCGACCAATAGCAGCTGTCTAAGGGAATTATGAAATAGTGTGTCTAAAAGAGAATGAGGACAGGATCTTTTGTTGAAAAGCGACTGTTTGAGAGAAAGGAGACTTTGTGATCCGCTTGCGAACTCCATGCATCGCATACAACAGCAAAACTTGGCTGAGAAGTTCACAGCAGCATATGCTACCCTGCGGAGTATGTTATTTCACCAAGCCTGAGGGGTGGTTCAGGGCCCCTTTAAACCTGGATATAACGAAATTGAAGAAAGTCCGCAATATTTCATTATATACAGCTTTTGTTACATGCAGTTTCACGTGAAAACCTACAAGTATCATGCAAAAACAAAAACAAAATGAGATAGATTTCACTTCAGGTGAACTCACCTCTCAAACATTTATTCAGGAGAAAAAAACTGCATGATTTTAGCTTGTTTCTTCCGCATGATCGATGATATTAAGTGGCGCTCCAAAGAAGCTAAATCATGCAATGTGGCTTCATCATCCTGTGTGCTGACGGAACGACGCAAGACATCCAACATGTCCGTCACCTCTTTCGCGCCAGGCACGGCAAAGAGTGGATCTGCCTCTGATGCACCTTCATCGTCACCATGATCTTGCATAATTTCAACAAGTGCTGCATCTTACATTTTTTCAGTAAATATGGCGCCACTGTCAGCATACAATAATACGCCAAGTTCAGCATCATCAGGCACTGCACCATTCGCACGTAGTGCATCCTCCACTTCTGTACATCAGGTGGGCTTTCAGGTTCCTCTTCAATGTCGCAGGTTCCATCTTGAAAGATCTTTATTTGGGCCTTGGTGAAGCAATTTGAAACTGTCTGAGCTCCAACTTCCTGCCATGACCCAGCAAGCATCTCGATTGTTTGATATATGTTTACGTTCGTCTGCTGTTCAAAACTGATGTCCAGAAAGATCTTATCTATTCCCTGACGGCAGTGGCAGCATTTGAAGCTGTTGATTCTTTTGTCCAATGGCTGCATCAGGTATGTGCACTTGGGAGGAAAATACATCAACTCGATGCTGGACATCTGACGGCCGTTGATGTGGTGCGTGGAGCAGTTGTTAAGCAGCAAGCAGATTTGGCAGCCTCGTCACTTGGTGTCTTCGTCGAACTTTTTCAACTTGTCAGAAAAGATCATCCACAACATTCACGCTTTAGAATTGGCCACACATAAGTGGCATTCGCTTTGATCCCTTGAAGCATCCAGGCTGGGCACTTTCCTGATAACTAATGGGATTTGTTTGTCACTGCCATCAGTGTTGACTTAAAGCAAAACCGTCATGCGGAGTTTGCTTTGCTTGCCATCGTGACGGTCTTCTCCTTTAAGCGCCAGTTTGCGATTTTCAACGTCTGATAAAACAGAACCGTCTCATCAGCATTGTAGACGTTACCCGCCTCGTAGCGGCTGAAAACGGCAGGCAGCTTCTCGGCAACCCACAATGCAGAAGCATCGCTGTCAGCAGAGGCAGACTCGCAGCTAATGTTTTTCCTGACCACTCTGTTTCGGCTCCTAAATCCTTGCAACCAGCCATTGCTAGCTTTTAAGTCTTCATGACCCATGATGCACGCAAAATCCTTTGCTTTCTACAGCAAGATTGCACCACTTATGGGCATGTATCGTGCCCGTGTTTCCAAAAACCACGGCTTTGTCCATATCGGCCCAAGTCGGCAACTTCGTCCTTTTTTTCATGAACTTGTGCCCGACTCCACTGCACTGCGAATGCTTTCTGTGGCCAATGGATTCCAGCGGTGTACAGTCACAATCTTGAGTGAACACAGGAGCTCATGCCACAGAGTACTCACAGAACACCCTGACGAGCAGCTAGCGCACTTTAGCAGTTTGTGAAGTTAGCAGACACGCACCTTCGTCGTCTACTACCGCCACCATTGCACATAATCTGTACAAATGACGCAGCGTGTGGTCTCATGCGCATGCTCATTTATTATGGCCTGGCAATGGGCTTTCACAGACGATGCTTGAGCGAGGTCGAGGAGTAGATCCACAAAGCCTACTAACTAATATAGTGCGCTAGCCGTTTGCCAGAGCGTTCTGCATGTACCGTCTGGCACACGCTCCCCTTTTCACTGTCTTAAAGATTGTGACTGTGCACCGCTGTCATCCGTTGGTCACAGCAGCAGCTCTGCAGACTCGACTCCAGGCTGGGATCCTGGAAACGGCAACGTACTAGTCGGCGTGAGCAAGCATCAATCTCACCGACGTGCCCTGTTGGGGAGAGCCGCAGTAGCTATTGGTGAATGCCAGCTCTTCCCAGCCTATAAAGGTTGTGAGCCAGACACATGCAGCCGCTGAAGTTGCTGCACCGAAGTGGCCACGGACATCTCTATCGCCTGGGGTGGCTTGACCGTAGTCCGGGGCAGCAGTGCGAACAGTGTGCAAGTAACAGCAAACTACGGGTGACTCCGCTCATTCTGCGTACGCTCAATGCACTCGAAAAACACTGAAGTAGTGCAAGGGAGAGGAATTCTGCATGCACATCGCCCATGTGGTACATTGTTTAACTCGGCTAGCAAAAGATCAGGTGACCACTCAGATGCTAAGTTCACGTGAACAAAGCTCACTTTCTTGAGTCGAACAAGTAATTCCAATTTGTGCGAGGCTAACTAGAATGAAGAAAGCAAAGTGCAACACCTCAACGCCACAGTCCATGAGATTGTGTCCTTCCACGTGCGACAGGCAGCTTCTTAATGCCTTAGGCCTAATGAATCGCTACTCTGACAACAACTGGCATCCAAAAACAACACCTAAAATGGGCGTGAAACAGGCAGTAGTGAGGAGACGTCAGCTCTGTGAGGTGCTTGGTCCTACACCACTTGGTGCACACAGCATCCGAGTTGACGGTGGCCACCATCCCAGACGGTGCCGGTGTGCGTGGTGCCAGGCCACAATACCAGACAGACCGTAGCAGCACCCGTGACCCGCGGCCACCCGGCTCCCACAGCCGCAACTACCAGAGTTAAGAAAGATAGAAGAGGCCATCTAAATAAGAAATTCGGACCACACACACGGCTTCCATGCTCACTCACTTTAGGGTCGCCATTGCACCGCAGGTGCTAGGCCTCGCTTTCCCAGGTTGCAGACCACGTGGCTCTCGTACCGACGAACATTCCTCAAAATACATGTGAAAGGCTTAGCAAGGTCAAACACGTCATAGCCACCGTCTCCTTGCTCAAGAAAGCATGCTGCCGACGCTAGCGATCATAATTTATGCTAGGCCTACGCATCGGTTCAAACAAAGGTTGTCTCGAACTGAGCAAAACTGTCAAAGCTATCGTTCGATGCCCCAAGAGTTCCACATTGAGCAGCCAGATGTAGGGTCTCGCCCATGCCCTTGGGACAAAAAAACGACAACACAGTAGTGCAAACAATCAAAAGGGCATTTATTGCACCTTTCATATACTAATGTCTGCAAGCCGAATTGCTATCCACAGAACATGCCGATGGGCGTGCGGCAAATCTAAGAAGTCTCACTCACCGTGACTGCATATTGAGCGAATATGTTCGCCGATACTGGACACCATTGCCTGGTCGTTCGCATGTGCAGTCATGCAAAGGTAGCACGTTCAAATGATTGTGTTCATCCATTCTGGTGTCCTTCTCCTAGGCCTCACGAGACGGTCTCTTAGAAGCATGGATTGGCGCATGCGCGAAACTTCCGTGCTGCTCACCGACCAAGACCCAAAGAGGGAGATCCCGCTCCTATTTGCGCCCCAGTAACCCTGCTGTTAGGTAGTGTTAGCAGCAGGCATGTACCCAAGGGGGGGCCCACATTCCTAAAGCGGCTACAAATGAATCTTGAGACTTGGCGACTATTCGACAGTTAACATTTTGCTGCATTTTTTATGCCTTTTGGATGGTGGTAGTTATCGGGATCTCCTGGGGTGTGAAGGCCAGTTTTCTCATCGAGTCGCTGCCCGTGCATTTAACTCAAGGTGCGTTCAGTTGCGCCACCACGTATTGCAACGGTCACGCGCATCCCTCTTGCTTTGTTAGTTCAACCTTCTTTGCTTAGGCTGGTCCAGGAACCAGGAAAGGAATTCAGTTTGTAGTCAGCTGGTCTGTATGCTCGTGGAACGAGTTGCGGCCGGAGAAAACACCAATTGCGTTTAACTTTTACTTTTGCTTCATTATTACCTCGAGTGGCGGACCACTGCGACGCTGGCAGATCCTCAGAACCATATACCCGTGATATCGGTTAGATAAGGTGCAAAATCATGCGAAACAGGGTCCATCATCAAACCCTGCAAAAACCGTTAAACCCACAAGAAATATGAATGTCACTGGTTACCTTGTCTGGTTTCTCCCTAATTGTACAGCAATTTTCGTGCAAAATTGGCACCTGGAAACAAGAGTCGCAAAGAGTTGAGAAATTAAGGGAAGGAGCCGAGGCAACAGACAAACAAGAAGGAAAAGCAAAAATTAACAAATATAACCGTTGTTTGTGAAAAATTTATGGATCAACATCATTTTATCTATTAAGGAAGTAGAGAAAACGCCGCCAAAACTGGAGAATGATTCTGTGTGTATTGAATGACGCTTGTACAGTTATCAGTAGATCCGCGTGACAAAGACACTTATCTGCTGTGCTTATGTAGCTGTTTTTTAACCTTCCGCCGTGGGCGCAGTACGTCTAGAACCGTGGCGTCCTTCACACTACGCAGTTGTACAGGAATGGCAGCCACGCATCGTTACGCAACTTCCCAAATAACAATACGAGTCGGTTTTGGCACTTTACTTGGTAAGCTGAAACCGAGAGATCCAAAAGAACTATAATTGTTCCGCAAATATGTATTTCTCTACAATTCTTTCAGAGCTAATTCAGAAAAACGCAACTAGAAAGCTTTATTTTACACTTTCGCTTGTTTACTTGATCTTGGCAGTGTTCTTCCTGCGCTTCTTTCCTGCACGAGTCCATGTGACGTGGTTCCTTGTTTGCCAAGTAAAGGAGAGGTGTATCTCGCAGGAGTACCTGTGAGATACACCTGGTTATTTTGATCACTGAACTGTTTATGGGTCATAGTGAGATAACATGTTTCAGCAATTTAAATGTTCTTCACTCAACTGCCGAGTTTCAGCAGTCCAATAGTGCTTGTAATTAGGAGATGCACTTATTCACTCTTTGTAGTTGCATCTGTGCCGACACCTTGTTGTTATTTACTCTGAAACACAGCTGTAATTGTTTCTTTTTTTCCAGGTACAGCGAAGATGCGAGCCCCTTGCGTGGTGTTCATTGACGAAATAGACTCAGTGGGAGCCAAGAGAACCAACTCTGTGCTGCATCCATATGCAAATCAGACGATCAACCAGTTGTTGACTGAAATGGATGGGTATGATATCTCCTGTTCATGTGCTGCTTCATTAGACAAAATGTGTTGGATGTGTATTTATTTGAGCAAATCTACGAAGCTATGGCATTATGTTATATTTGTTCCAGTTCTACTTCACGTTAAGAAAAAAGAACTCATTGAAATAACCCTGACAACGATGCAGGCACTCGAAACATTTCATTTTCATTCGACTCCGCGCCACCTACACTTTCAAGTTTCAGTAGTTGTCGCGTAGTGGCGCACGGGTTTTGCTGCCTCGCAAAGCTTGCGCAAACTGCAAGTTGCAGATAATTCAACATCCACATCATGTCGCGTGATACCCAAACAGTCCACGCCACTTGACCCAAAAGCAGCTGCAGCAGCAAATTTGCTGCTCTGTCTTGGCTCGGTACTGCCGTCTGTCGGGCGCCGTTTTACTCACCGACGGCAGCAAAAGGCGGTGATGGAATATGCAACATCACCACTCCCCCGGTTGGGTGGTGGGGGATTTGAATTTCGACAAAGGTATTTGGGCCCTTCAGATGCAATTTTCTCATAAACTAAGTCTTTTCTTGGCACGAAACAAGTGTTGCGAGGTTTCTGGAATGGTATCTAAACAGTCCACATCGACTTACTGTTCGTCTTTAGTGTCCCTTTAAAGAACCCCAGGTGGTCAAAATTAATCCGTAGTTAGCCACAATAGTGTGCTTCATAATCCGATTGTGGTTTTGGCGTGTACAGTCCCATAATTCAAGTAAAATTTAACATTTCTGCCCGATGCGATTTGCCGTGAGAGGCAATGATTACTAACCTTCTCGGAGAGTATGGACAATGGTGCACAATTATGCCTCAAGCAAACACGTCTCGCTGTGTGTTCTGTGTACTCTGAAGACAAACTGCAGTGATGCACGCAAGGTAGCATTTACCATCAACTCACCGCTCTCGTATTGCACTAAATGCTAAATAAATTGAACATTTGCCATCAACATCACTGCTAATTATCGTCAATAAAAGCAAACAGCACAGAAAGCTTTGCTTACGTCAGTTCCCACAGTGCGTGGAATCTACATAACTTTTTCTTCTTCCTTTCTTTTGTTTCGTAGTTTCAGGCAAAATGAAGGAGTGATCGTCCTTGGTGCTACCAACCGTAGGGATGACCTTGACAAGTGAGTACTTGTTCGTAAGCCTGGTGCTGTGTGTGTTTCTTTTCATATTTATTTTTACTTTGCCTTTTTGTTTTCTGTGTGCTGATATGGCTAAAAGCTTGTTGCATGTGTAGTATTTTGACAGACGATACATTTTACGCTTCCCACAAATTCATAGTACCATCCATCATCTAGAGTGGGTGAATAAAATTTATTTCGGACACCAAGCTGTTGATGCCCGAAGGTAGGCGGCCACCCTGTTTCAGGTAGCCATGGGCCTGTGCTGATAGCCTGGCCCTATTCACCAGCCGTAGCTGGTCCTCAGGTCTTGGGCTTGTCAGCTGGGCCTCCCACTCGTCTTCTGTTGGTGCTTGGATCTGCGGGTTCTTTTTGCATTAAATTTATCTCAGTTGCATTTATTTTGATGGCAAGGGGTTCTTTTCTCATGGCCGTCTCAAAAGCATAGTGGTCTAGCTGTCCAGTGTTGCTTTGCAAAAGCACCATGCTCTGCACTAATCTAATAAATCTTTTGTTGACGAAAGCACTAGCAATGAATCCGAAAATGATGCTAGCTTGGTAGTGAAGCTGACACCAACTAGCCCGGAACATCCTCACACAACTGTCTGTTAGTTTGATTGCAAATGGCGAGCCTTTTTATCACTTTTCTAAGCTTTTGCATGAACACATGATTTACTTCTGGTGCAGTATTCTTCATTCCCGGTGTGGTAACAGTAGGTGGACATGAGTGAACGTCAAGGACGTTACTATGCAAGATGTATGAAATGTTTCCCAAAATGGCAATGTGGAGCCAATACCAGCATGGTGTTCTGAAGTAACAAAAATTACTTTCTACGAGCCACTGACTTTTTTTTGTATTTATATCACTTGAAAATGATCAAGAAAATCTGCGAACACAAGAACTATGTGGGGATGTGTAGTTTGGAGAAGCCTGCATACTCTGAAGTAGCTGGCTTAAAGGGGCCCTGGACCACTTTTTATCGAAGTTGAGAAATGCATTGGAAGTTATAATGGACTATTTCAGAAATACCTTGTCACAAAATGTACTCCAATGCATTCAGCAGAAGCAGAGTTATTGACATTCAAAGGTCGCCTATGATCCTCTTGGCGATGCTCCCGCTCCTTTCAATGCCTTGCACTGCGAAGGCTACGGAGAAGCAGGCTGTGCGCACAACTCTCGGATTTGATTTTGGATGCTCATATAGACGCCACTATGTCTGACTTTGACGCCTATGACTTGCCAAATGCGGTTGTCCTCAGTGTCTGTCTGTCTGTCTGTCTGTCTGTCTGTCTGTCTGTCTGTCTGTCTGTCTGTCTGTCTGTCTGTCTGTCTGTCTGTCTGTCTGTCTGTGTCTGTCTGTCTGTCTGTCTGTCTGTCTGTCTGTCTGTCTCTCTCTCTCTCTCTCTCTCTCTCTTTCTCTCTTTCTTTCTTTCTTTCTTTCTTCATTCATTCATTCATTCATTCATTCATTCATTCATTCATTCATTCATTTGTTTCCATTGCTAAAATACAATGACGGGGGCTAAGATAAAAGCTGCAATGAGGCAGCTTGAGGTGCCCTTAGCCCCCGTGTTACATGGTGGCAGTGAGTAGCGCAATCAACCGTACGCCAAGAAGATTACACATAAATATTAATTACAGTTGTCAATCAATTCAAGAGAATATTCTATAACGGAACAAACAATAAAAGGAACAAGGACAAATAAAAGCGATGCAGATAGTACGCACCACCACATTACACACACTTGGCAATACGTAAATAAAAGTGAAAATCGCATTCACTTGACAATGCATAATTAAAGGTGAAAAGATATGTTGGTGGATTAATATTAGAATAATTAAGAGAAAGAAAAGGACGAGCAAAAATTATGTCATTACAAACGTTTAACAAGACACACGTGAATACAGGTGAAAAAGAAATTACGCTTGATTCATTATGTAGGAGAAGGTTCTGATAAGTAACGACAGTTCTGACCGTGTTATGTTAATGATGTCAATGCCAGCGTCATATAATGAATTAAGCAGTCTGGGTAATTTATTTTTCGTCATTTGCAAACCGTAGTTGGTTCTTGAAGGGGGTATAGACCAATATTCTTTGTGACGGGTAATATAGGTAGCTGTATTTCTTTGCGAACAAGCGATTCAATTAATTACGCTGTTTTCAGAGTTTGAGTTTGAGTGCCATATACGAAGGAGGGAGCGATTGTATAGGATGTAGATTGTAGGTATGTTGTATTGTTTAAAGAGGTGCTCACTGTGACTGTGATATGGCACGTTTGCAATGATACGTACAATCTTTTTCTGTTGCAAGTGTATTTTCCTGAGGTTAGTTTCAGTTGTTGTGCCTCACACAAGGTGTCTATAATTAATGTGTGATGCAAATAATGAGTGGTAAATTAATATTTTTACGGATGTTGGTAGACGATATCTGTTCTTGTTTAGCATTCCTGTGATAGGGTTAAGCTTTTGTACTACAGAGTCTACTTGTCGATCCCAGTTTAGCGTACTAGAGAAGTATGTACCCAATACTTCAATTTCACTTACTATTTCTATGCTCCCATTGTTCATCTCTAAAGTGTGGCTTTGTGGATTCTTTGTGCCTTACACATAAAAGATTACGGTTTTTGTCTTATTTGAATTTAATTTTAGATAATTTTCTATAGACCATGAGAATATGTTCTGGAGAAACTCGTTTGCGCTGTTTATTAAACTAGTATAAGATGCCGATGAAATAAACACACTGGTATCGTCTGCATATATGATAAATTTTGCCTTAGAATAGATCAGAACAATAGCGTTTATATATAAGTTAAAAAGCAGCGGACCAAGAATGCTTCCTTGTGGGGCTCCTGTTTTTATTTCTCCAGAAAACGATTTAAAGTTATTTATGTGCACATATTGCAGTCTTTTTTCTAAATATGACTTAATTAACTGCAATGGGAGGCCCCTGTTACCATACGTATCAAGCTTTGTTAATAATAGGTTATGGTTAATATGATCGAAGGCCTGAGTAAAGTCTATAAATATACCTATTGTCAGTTGCTTCCTTTCAAAATTTTGCAGTATATGGTCTTTCTGGTGTAGTAGTGCTAACTGTGTTGATTTGTTTTTTTTAAAGCCATAGTGAGCTTTCGTGACAACGCGATATTTTTCAGAGAAGGATGTTAACTGGATCAATATTATTTTTTCAAGTCCCTTAGAAAAGTGCAGTGAAATTAATATGGGGCGATAATATTGAATATTGAGCCTGTCTACCTTCTTATATATTGGAATGACTTTAGCAACCTTCATTTTTGATGGAAAGATGCCTTCAGCAATAGAGGTATTACAGATATGAACTAGAATGGGGGCTATATTGTGTACGACATATTTTATGGGTTTTATCTGCAGGTCGTCTGAATCACAACTTTTAGAGTTTTTCATTGCCATAAATACAGAGCAGACCTCGCCAACAATAGTTGGATGGAAAAAGATTGTGTTTGAGTTTCCGGGTAGGTAGAGAGTGTTTTTCGGGCGTGTATGCGCTTGTCTTTCTCTGTTCAGGAAGTATTCGTTAAAGGCATTCATCATGTCTGTTTCGGACAGTAAACGACCTTCTAGGCTAATTTTTTCAATAGGTTCTGCGCGTTGTTTCCGCTCTAATATATTATCAAGGTTCCTCCACAGTTTTTCTGAGTTTCCATCACACAATAAAAAAGATTGTAGATAATAGTTATCTCTGGTTTTCCTTATTTCCTTGTTTAGACTGTTCCTGTAAACTTTAAATTCTTTAAGATAAGCAATTTCGCGAGTTTTAATGAATCTGGCATACAACTTTTCGCATTTTTTTTACTTCCTTTAATAGTTCTCTTGTAATCCATGGTTTTCTGCCCGACTTGGGTTTATATTGTTTGACGGTGAAGTGTTTCTTATACACAACTAAGAATTTTTAAATGAAGATATTGTAGGCTCTTTCTGCATTATATTCCTCAAGTACGTCCTCCCAACTTACTAGTTGTATTCTGTTTGAAACGCTGCCATTGTACGCTCATTGATGTTCTGAAATACCCTAGTTATATTTTTTTTAACCTTTTTCAATTAGCGCTCGATAAAAATGCACATTGGATTATGATCACCAATTGGGCTGCTTAAAACAGCGCTTTTCACATATGAAGGCTCCTAATTTGTAATAACATGGTCTCCGAGGACATTGTGATTCTAGTACTCGATTCTATAACATTTATACAACCGTTCGACAAAATTGTAGTTAATAAGTCATGCTGTCTAGCACTACATGCACTCATGTCAATGTTATAATCGCCGCCAAGGATCACTTTTTGCTTGTTTTCGCATGCATACGCCAACAGATGATCTACAAAAGTGAGGAACTCCTGCACGATATTGTCTGGTGGACAATAGCACACACCAAATATAACACCATCAGCTTGAATGCACAATGACTCGACATTATGCATTATTGTTGTAAAGCCTTCCAATATGTCACAGGGTATGGAATTTTTCACCAGCAAAGAGACACCACCGCCACGTCGAGTTGTTCTGTTCAAGCAAAGTGTTTTCTTTTGCGGTAGTCGAAAGAATACTAACATCATTTAAGTACCAGGTTTCACATAACATAATGACATCACAGAGGTAATTTATGTCATCGAAAAAGGTTTCTAGTTCACCAAGTTTGTTACAAGCAGATTGTACATTCATATTGACACGTGTACTTATCTTTATCGGGCAACCACGTTTCGCTGCTTAACAACTGTAATCGCACAGCGAGGGACGCGCCTGCATGTATCCGACGTTTCTGGAAAGTTATCGACGCTTCTATCCGCGTGTCTGTTGTCGCCGAACCTTGTGTTATCAGATTTCATCGCGTGACACGAATGGTGTAGAACTTTGTGGAAGACACGCGGGTCCCATCAGGTAATCTGGAACATTCGATGACTGATCTATAAAAGCCGACGCGCTTGACCCGCTGATCAGTTTTCCGACGATCGCCGACCGTGTTCGCCGCTATCGTTGTGTTATAAGTGTAGCCTGTTTTTGTGGGCACAGGTTCGCCCAATAAAAGCTAGTTTTGTATTCCACCATATTGCTTCTTTCTTCACCGTCACTACCACGTGACAATATGTAAACAGCTCACGCCTTTAACTGCAGCAAAAAAAGAAAACCATTTTTGTTTATCGATAAGACCGAGCTGCTCCATTGGAATTAAATCAGTAACACCAAAAACGAAGACTCCGGTGCTGATGGCCTGGAGTTCATTCACGTCTTTCACTACCGTCGCTGGTTCACCATTCGGTTTGTGCATCAGCACCTTGTAATTTGAATGCCAAACAAACTGATAGTCTGCTTTCTTCACCCATTCTGTAGTGGCAGCAAGAAGCTTTCTGGTTCGTGAGCTACGCTGCCTAGCAAACCACAGCCACATGAAGCTGCGGTACATGTGCTTTGTTCACAACAGGGCTTGAGGGCACACTTGCGCTCCAGTCTTGCCATGCTACGTGGTGCGGACTAGCTTTGTCCTGCACCAGCTTGACCGGTGGATAGTAGCTGCATGTAACTTGCACATTTTGAACTGTTGCCAATAGTTCAATGCAAAGTGAAGTCTGCCAAAGCATCTAGCCCAAAGCAGCCAGGAGTGAGCGTGCGTTGGCAAGTTTGTGTAGTTCGAGTTTATAGTTAAGGAAGTACGTAATTTATATTGGAATTCGAAAGCAGATTTTTGCTTACTTCAGCCTGTTTTTTAAAATGTGTCAATATAAATACACGCCATAAGATTAGAAGTACACTGATCCAAACACCCTTCTTGATCGATGTCAGCTGTTGGTGAATAGCAGCTGCACATGGGAATATGCTATATGAAGAAATATAGCACTAGTAAAGACCAAGGAGAAGGCTTCTCTTAAAAAAAGTGTGAGAAAAAGATGACTTTGTGCTCCACTTTTGAGGTGCTCCACGTGCCGTGCACGACTGCTAATTTGGCTGAGGTATTCACAGCAGTGTATGCTATCTGGAGACTGTTTTTTTCGCCAAGCCAAAGTGGGCAACAGAATGATGAAGTTCCTTGGAATCCTTATCTGCATGGGAATTTTTAATGTTCCCTGCTTACATCTTTACTGGAATGTGAGAAAAGTGCCTTTTCAAGGTTCCTGCAATGTCCTTGTCAAGTGAATCCAATTGTATGGATTGTGTGTGGCGCCAGATTCAGATAAGCACACTTGTTTTGTTTTGTTTTTATTTGGACATTTCAAGAAATGGCCATGAATACTGGGCCTACTCTTCGTGCTGCACTAAAATTTTCGATCCTCACATAGCAGGGCAGAAATATATGGTAGGGAAATAATACTCTAAAGACAAGTGCTTGTTTGTGTATATCATATGGTCTCATAAATTTTAAAGGAAGAACTTGTTTCTTGTTTAATAGATCTGATGCGAGTACAATCAAATGTGATGGAGTCCATCTCAAATCACGTTGACTACAGCAACGTAGGAATGTGATGACTTTGTGACTTTCATAAAACTGATTGGACAAAGGCATTATTTAATACACTGTTATGTCTGGGTATTGGATAACCGTGCAGTAGATTCAATATTGTGTAAGCTATTGCAGAATGACATGTCACTTAATGGATTGCAATACCTCATTGAGTGTTTTTTTTTTTTTTAAGGTTTGTAGTTGGGCAACACCATACTGTTTTAGTGGCAACAGTTGGTACAGAAATGCAATCAAACGACACATTAATTGCTAGTAAGTTGGCACATTCACTGACATATTCCTCGTTGTAGAAGAGCACTGTGGAGTTCGTTACCTCGTTTAACGAGCATGTTTTAGTTAATGCAGTTAGAATCATTCATTAGGCTATGCAGTATTGTGCCAACACTCTTAGGCACAATACTGCAGGTATTGTTAAAAATGGCAAGTTAAAATTTTTGGGACCTTAGATTTCCGCTTCTTGCATTTTCATGGAAATGATTTGCTGGAAATACATGAGCAGGAATTTTGTTTGTTACTGGGGCAATTTCTCTCAAATTCAAAGCATTCTGTCCTCATTACCTTCTTGTCCTTGTTTTGCATAGTGTGCTGACCATGACTGCTATATTAGTATATATCATGAAAAAAGCAGCATGACAGATATAACATGACGGAGAGAACAACAACAGGACAGTGCCTGTCTTGTTCTATCCTTTGTGTGTATGTGCGTAACCATGCTTTGACTAATATGTAAGCCTCACTGCTGACTGTAGCTAAGGTTGTTTCAGTAGAGGTCTAAATGAAATGATGAGAGGCACAGGATAAGTTCGGCTGATGCAGGGCAGGGCCAATTAAGAAGCCTTGCTCCTACAGTGGAACATTGCTGCTGATGATGATTCTGAAATATTGCCCAGGGCACTGCTGCGACCTGGCCGCTTTGATGTCGAAGTCCAGGTACCTGTGCCAGACCTGGCGGGTCGCAAGGAGATTCTGCAGCTCTACCTCGGCAAGGTCAAGGTTGCTTCGGATGTGTCACTCGACGTTCTTGCACGTGGCACAACAGGCTTCACTGGCGCTGACCTGGAGAATGTAGTCAACCAGGCAGCACTGAGAGCAGCCATTGATGCGGCGCCAGCTGTATCCATGCGCTACTTAGAAAGTGCGCGAGACAAGGTCCTCATGGGTGAGCTTTCTGGAGAACTTGATGGCTCTGTTCCATGATGCCTTAAAAAAGTTTCGCCAGAAAGGTGAAGTATCGATTGCGATAGCAAATTACCAGGCACAGCCATACGAAGTAAGGATAGCACTTTCATCGGCTGTATCAACTTCTAAAGATTCTCTTGCTAACTAAATTACGAAGCACGGTGTCAGTGCAAGCAGCAAACGTGAAAACATCACACTCAATGACCACGGACACTCACTTTCGAAATGCTGGTGTGAGCAAGCGCAGCATCCGCAGCGAGTGAGGTGACCTTTGTGCTGTGTGTCGCTTCAACTCAGTGCCGAGGACATGCAGCACGCACAGAGCTATAAGCCGTTAATGCAGCTAGACACGGCCGCGTGACCATGTGCAGCCATAGCTTACGCAGTTGCAGCCTGAGTAGAACGTCGCCCCCATCTCTCCCCTCCCCCCAGTGCCTTACAATGTTGGGTGCCTCGTGCGTGATGAAACACAGTGCACTTCCTCCCTGCTCTTGTCCCTTTCCGCAGGCGAGATTGAGCTGCGATCGTCAGCTCCTCTTACACACTTTCACTCGCATATACAGTGAAACTTCTTTAAACCGTAGTTGGTCGTAGCTCAGAAAAAGTACTGCTTTACCGAAATAGCATGAGATCGCCCATTTACCTGTTTAAAACGGAACTCAGAGAGAGTGCGATGAAAGGGGAAAAAGACGCAGTATTTATTCACTTCGCGCGACAAAAGTTTTTTTTTTTTTTGTTTGATGCCACTGCGGCCTAGCAGCGACGACAGCAGCCTCAATCCAATGAAGCTGCAAGCCAGCTTCTCAACCAGCTCCATCTTCTCGGCACTTGTACGGCAGATTCCTCGTTGGCATTGCATGTTCTCTGTGCACGCGGGCGGTAGCGCTGCAGAAGTTGCGGGGTGCCTTTTTCATTGTGGGGTGCTGTTCTCGTTGTGACGATTGCATTCATGAGGCTGACTTAACGCGCAGCTTCTGCCACTGTTGGGCCTGAATCGCCCGTGCTGTTGCTTTCCGTGTCTTCCTCATCACTGTCTCTAGTTGACACTTCAGCAACAATAGAGGCAACTATGCAAAAAGTCTAACCTCATAGCCAACATCTCTTCGTGGTTGCAGCAGCGCTGTCGAGCAACTTCTTCGCATTCCAAATGCCACACACCGTAGTCAACAGTAGATCCCTGTTGTGTGCCAGTGCCGACTTCGTGTCATGTTCGATAGCACAAACAATGTCTAATTTTTCTTCTATGCTGAGCACCCGGCGCATTTTATATCAGAGTTTCGGCATGATGCGAGTTCTCGCTTGCACGATGCCATAACACTCTCTGGCACGGCGTCGAAGTGATGTTGATGTGGCTTAACGCACAAACGCACAGGGCGCTTGGAGGCCGTTGCTCTGATCTCTGGGGCTTGTTGTTCTGCCAGGCCGCCCCATGAAAACGACGCACTGCCATGTTTGCACTACAGAAAGTGGAAACACTGCGTATTAACTGATACACAATAAGCTGGTACAATTTATGCGGATACAAAACACATTATGTTCAATGGCCGCTGAGTCGGAGATTTGACTTCACTACTTTTAAAACGAAACTACTGTTTAAGCAGGTACATTTTAATGAGGTTTTACTGTACAGCATAGGGCGCCCTGCGACGGTGTTATCGCACTTTGATTTGATACGAAACATCACAATGACTGCGTCGGCAGAAATGTGCCTCCATATAGGTACTTGCTATTGCAATAAAAGAAGTAGAAAGGAGAAGAAACATTTTCTGTCAGTGCTTTGTCCCAAGGCATTGTCCTCTTTTCGATAAAGTTGCTTTGTTCGTATCACAAGGTTTTGCCGATGAGTGCCTGATCTTGGTGCATAACGAGAAATGAGCACCTCATTTTTCTTATGAGGTGATGGTGGGGTCTATTTTTTCACCAAGCCACCATGCCTTTTATATAGCCTACAACTTTATTATCTGGTGGAGAACAAGAGTGTTAGAGCTCTATATTTTGTAAACTTTTCACATACTCTCCTTTCTTAACAGTTGTAGTGTCATAGCCTATTTTGCTTCTTATTTATTTATTTATTTATTTATTTAAAGATTCCTTACATGCCCCTAGAGGCATTGTGTAAGGGGGGAGAGTACACTCAAAGATTATACAATAATTAGAATACATATATGAATACTGTACATATACAAAAAATACAGTGTAAGAAATGCGCTAACGTAAAGTAGTAATGTGGTGTTAAAATTGTACAGAGGACAAACCGCATGCTGTAGAACGCGAGAGGTCAGTGAACAAGAAACTTTCACCAAGCAAAATATAGTCAGTAGAATTGCAGAACGAGTGGGACATATTTGGCTATAACAAAACAGTATTTAAGGGATAGTAGCACAATAATAACTGGAAACTCAAGAAAAAATAACACGTTAGGCTATGTAGAGTTTGAAAAAGGTGTTATTAGATGATGCCGGCAATTTTCCTGGTAACTCTCATAAGCGATGGCACTAGGAAGATTGTTCCAAAGGCGAATGGCTCTTGGAAGAGCGGAGTAGTTAAATGAATTCCGTAGGTGCGCATGAAATTGAACTGATTGTACAGCCAGTGTGACTTCTAATGAGGAGCTTCAAGAGGCAGAACTGAAGGTGCTTTATTGTGGACATATTTATGAAATAATGATAGCAAGGCTATATCACGACGATCATGCAAGGACTGTAGTGAGAGACCTTGTGTTGAGTGTGTTATCCTTTTGTTATAGTCATAACAATCGGAAATAAAATGCGCAGCCCTATTCTGAATAGATTCGAGTTTTTCCATCAAGTATTTCTGATGGGGAGACCAGACGGATGTGGCGTATTCAAGCTGAGGTCGAACAAATGTTAGATAAGCTAGTTTACGAATGTCTTTAGTAGAATTACGCAGCTTGCATCTTATGTACCCTTATGATCTCGAAGCATTGGTGCATATGTATGCAATGTGCATTGACCACGAAAGAGTTGAAGTTAGGTGAACACCAAGATATTTATATTGAGTGTCATGCAAAATAGTGATATTACTTGTGTGATAAATAAACGTAGATTTAGTATGCTTGTGGCTAAAAGAAATTTTACATTTAGAAATGTTAAGCTTCATTAGCCGAGTGTTACACCAATGAGAAATAAGTTCTAGGTCTTTTTGGTGGATTATATGATCGTCAGCGCATTTGATGGAACGATAAAGAATGCAGTCATCTGCAAAAATGTGCACGTGTGACGAAATGCTGTTGGGTAAGTCATTAATGTATATTAGAAATAGTAATAGCCCAAGAACGCTGCCTTGTGGTACACCTGAAGTAACGTGCGAAAGAGGAGAGGAAATATTAACTGCTGTGAAAAACTGACGATTAGAAAGAAAATTATGAATCCATGTTACTGTAAGAGAATCTAATTTAAGAGCAAATAATTTCAAAATCAAACGGCAATGTGCTATGAGGTCAAACACTTTTGAAAAGCCTAGAAAAAGCACAGTCAGTTTGTAGATCCTCTTCTTTGTTAGTATGCAAATCAGTTGTTAATTCTAATAATTGCGTTTCACAAGAGAAGTTTCTCCGAAAGTGTTCTTGCAGAGTGCCATTACGTATAGCTAGAGATGGTCTCTAAGTCATGTGGTCATTGTTACAAACCATGCCGTCGGCAGGGCCAGAGCGCAAGTCACGCATCCCCGATGAGGAGGCCAACCTAATCACTGCCTACCACGAGGGTGGCCATGCCTTGGTGGCGCACTACTCCAAGGAGGCCCATCCGCTGCACAAGGTCACCATTATCCCCAGGGGCCCCTCGCTGGGACATGTGAGTGCGCGTTCCAGCACACACAATCTTTTTTTAATTTCAGTGAGTTCGATTTCATACGAAAAAGCAAGGTGGAAAAACAACTTTGAATCCTGACAGTAGCACGAACACATATACGTACACCATCATATTGTAGTGATCGCATAGTAATTGGTTGGATTCTGTCAGAACAAGGAAACTGGGTGTTCTGCAGTTTGAGATCTCATTACAGTGAAATCTCATTACTATGAACTCCACATTAACAAACTTTTCAGATTAACGAACTTTTCAGAAATCCCCATCTGACTTCTTATCGATTCCCCATGCAAAAAAAAAATGGCTGTGGCTTAGCTAAGGTTAAGCCCAGGATGCGAAGCATACTAGCCTTTATTTTAGTTGCGGAACCACTGTTTAGCCTGGTGAACTGCTGTTGCTTGGCTATATTTGGTTCGGCTAGACGAAGAAACAACTCATGCGTTACTCTGCTTCGCCTTCAAGAGTGGAACGCGACAGCGTTCCCGTCGACCCGCCAAGGGGTGTAAGACAATGGGCCACGGCGCAGCGACTACATGCCCCGCATTGGAAGCGGTGAGCGTCGAGCAACGCAGTGTTCGGCGCAGCAACGAAATGTGCGCGTGAGCAAGCGACGCACGCCTGAGCCTTAGAAACAGCTCGTTTCTAAGGCAACACCGCATTCACTAGAGGCGCTTTTGTACCGCTTTGAAGCATCGTACTCGTGGCTCAGTGGTAGCGTCTCCGTCTCACACTCCGGATACCCTGGTTCGATTCCCACCCAGCCCATATTGCAAGAGTTGAGCCAAAGCCACCTAGAAACAAGCGCAGCTGCTTAGATACCGCCGTGACGCTGCAAGCGACGGCGCGAGTTGGAGCCCGGTTTCTCCTCTGTCGTGACGTCACGGTGTCACGTGGTATGGCATGGGGTCAAAGGTCATTGAAGGCGACACCGCCGCGCCTGAGGAGCTCGGTTGAGCTCTCGTAATATGCTTCGCATAAAATACTTCAGCACTACTACGAACTGCAGAATACAGAACATTTCAGAATAACGGTTGTTATTCACTTTCTGTGTTATGTTTCTGTGTCAATATTTACTGAACAGTATATGAGATTAAGAAGTTTGCAGGCACGGCATGGCCACAATTAGTACATGACCGGGGTTGTTGAAGAAGTATGGGAGAGGTCTTTGCCCTGCAGTGGGTGTAACCAGGCGGCGGCGGCAGCTGCTGCTTGCTGCTTGCTGCTGCTGCTGCTGCTGCTGCTGCTGCTGCTGCTGCTGCTGCTGCTGCTGCTGCTGCTGCTGCTGCCGCCGCCGCCGCCGCCGCCGCCGCCGCCGCCACCGCCGCCGCCCCCCCCTCCCCCCAATGGAAGATAGCTAAAGTTATCCCGATATTTAAGTCCGGTGATCGGTGTTCTCCTGCCAACTATCGTTCAATTTCACTAACCATTACTGTCTGTAAACTTATAGTACACATTATAAATTCTCAAGTCATTAACTAGTTCGAAGAACATAACTATATATTAAAATACCAGCATTCTTTTTCAAAGAGAATGCCGTATTTACTTGCATAATGAACACACTTTCTTTCCCGGAAAATATGCGCAAAGTTGGGAGGTGCGTTCATTATGCGGGGTAAAATTATGAGCAATTTTTTTTCCATGGCCACCTCTAAAAAAGTCAGTTTCGCCCGAAATGTGCACCATCGATTGCGACATGAAGTAAGGATGGTAGTTTTATTGGCTGTATAAACTTGCAAACATTCATTCAATCCAAACTGAGTGGCAAGAATGCAGCACGCACAAACTTATGAGCTGCCATTGACTCAACCCCTGATGCAGATCGCTTTCAAGATAGGGCACCCCGCGGCAGCGCAGTGCGCAGTTGCTGCCAGAGTAAAACACTGCCCCCTCCCTCCCCCGCTTTCCTCCCTTGTACGCAGGGGATTGCGTCGCGATCCTCAGCGCCCCTCGGACGCGGTTGTGCAATACGCTATTTCTGCCAAAGTAACCCCCCCTCCAGGGTCTATTGCATGACGAAAGACGGCATCGAGATTGATCCGCTATCATGGCTTCCCTCACGTACTTTCACTCATACCTACACCATGTGGCGCGCGGCAACGACGACGATGATGGCAAAAGTGCGCCTGGAGCGTCCATATAATTGCTATTGCAATAAAAGTAGCAGACGCAGTACAATACGGTGTCCGACACTGTGTCGGACACAATCGCGCCAGCCAGACGCCATATAAGATGCCGAATCGTATCCTGTCTCCTACTTCTTGGCAGCAAGTTCAGGGTGCAATCATTATGAGAGAAAAAGAAAAAAAAAACACTTCTCGACTGGAAATGTGGGGGCTGTGTTCATTACGTGAGTAAGTTAATTATGTGCATAAATATGGTATTTTTGTGACACGCAACTTGCCGGCTTCATCCATGATATTCATCCTTCCATAGATGTGGGTTTGCAAGTAGATGCAATTTTTCTAGACTACTCAAAGACTTTTGACCATGTTCCTCACCACCGGCTACTGACCAAATTGGAAAAGCTTAACATTCGCCCTAACATTCTAGCTTAGATGAAAGATTTGTTATAAGCTCACGTGCAATTCACCTCTTCTAATAACACTACTTCTTCTTTCCTATACTATACTTCTTCCTATACTAATCCAGGTACAACCAAATTAGGAAGGCCCACTAAGCTGAACAAAGACACTCCCTCACCAGAACAGGAATTGGCCTCCCTGGTGCAGTATTCAGCCACAACCTCCCTGATGATATCTGCAATTAACCAATGGCCCTCAGTCCCCAGCAGCTGCAGAGCATCTGACCAAGGCGGCATTCAGACCTGTAACGCAGCAGAGGGTGCTAAGAATCTCTGGGTCCGGACAGAGGCCGCCAATGGAAATTGACCCTTGCAATGTTTAACACCCGAAGCCTCTTGAGTGAGGCTAGCTTAGCAGGACTCTTCGAGGAACTATTAGACATTGTTTGGGATATTATTGGCCTGAGTGAGATTAGGAGAACTGGTGAGGCTTACATATTGCTAAATAACGGCCATGTCCTGAGGATGCTATAGAGGTCTCCCTGATAAGCAATACGGGGTAGGATTCCTAATCCGTAAGGACATAGCGGGCAACATTGACGAATTCTACAGCATTAACGAGGGGGTAGCAGTAGTCGTAATCGAATTTAATAAGAGGTATAGATTAAAGGTAGTACATACAAGCCTACATTCCAACATCCAGTCACGACGATGAGGAAGTAGATCAGTTTTATAAAGATGTTGAATTAGCGATGGGAAAAGTGCAAACACGGTATACAGTAGTAACAGGTGCAGAAGTTGGGGAAAAGCAGGCGGGTGAACAGGCACTTGGCAACAACGGTGTCGATTCTAGAAACAGTAGAGAAGAGATGCTGGTATGCTTTAGAACTCGCTGAAAGGAATAAGCTGAGAATAATGAACACATTTTTCAGGACAACAGGAAGTGGACCTGGAAAAGCCCTAATGGTGAAACAATAAACGAAATTGATTTCGTACTTTCTACCGAACCCAGCATAGTGCAGGTTGTAGATGTGATAGGTAGGGTAAAATGCAGGGATCATAGGTTAGTGAGGGCGAGGATTCACCTCAATTTGAACAGAAAAAGAGTAAAATTGGTCAAGAAGAAACAGGTCAACTTAGAGGCAGTGAGCGTAAAAGCAGACAAATTTAGGCTGGTACTTGCAAACCAATATGCAGCCTTAGAACAGAGAGATGATGATTGCATAGAGGTAATGAATGAAACGGTAACGAGGCTGGCTTCAGAGGCAGCAATTGAAGTGGGAGTCAAGGCACCAAGGCAACCAGTAGGCAAGCTCTCCCAAATAACAAAGAACCTAATAAAGAAATGACAAAAAATGAAAGTTTCCAACTCAAAAGAGAAGATAGAATTCGCGGAAGTGTCAAAACTGATCAACAAGGCGAAAATAAGTGATATTCGAAACTATAACATGAGAAAGACTGAAAAGTGAGTGAGTGAAAACTTTATTCTAAATGTCCGGCTATTTGGGTGGGGTGGGGCCATAAGCACCCCAGCCTAGGTGATGGTCTGGAGTCCTTGAAGCCGTAAAAAATGGACACAGCCTGAAATCAGTGAGAAGGAAACTTGGCATAGGACAAACCAAGATGTATGCACTAAAAGATAAGCAGGGTAGTATCATCAGCAATCTCAAAGACATAGTAAATGCAGCGGAAGAATTCTATACTGACCTTTACAGTACCCAGATGACTGAGAAACGCTCTATTCAAAACAATAATGAACAGTATACAGTAACTCCACCTGTAACTAGAGATGAGGTCAGAAGGGTCTTGCAAGGCATGAAACGGGGAAAATCGGCAGGAGAGGATGGAATAACTGTCGATTTAATCAGAGATAGCGGAGACACAATGCTAGGAAAACTGGCGGCTTTCTATATGAAGTGTCTATCGACTGCAAGAATCCCAGAAAACTGGAAGAATGCAAACATTATACTAATCCACAAGAAGGGTGACATTAAAGAACTGAAAAATTATAGGCCCATTAGGTTACTCCCAGTATTATTTAAAATATTTACCAAAATAATCTCCAATAGAATAAGGGCCACTTCAGGCTGGCTTCAGGAAGGGATACTCTACAAAGGATCATATCCATGTCATTAATCACATTATCGAGAAATCCTCAGAGTGCAATAAGCCTCTCTATATTGCTTTCATAGATTACGAAAAAGCATTTGATTTAGTAGATATACCAGCAGTCATAGAGGCATTGCGTAATCAAGGAGTACAGACTGCTTATGTAAATACCCTGGAAAATATCTACGGAGATTCCACAGCCACCTTAGTTCTACACAAGCAAAGTAGGGAGATACCTATAAAGAAAGGGGTCAGACAAGGAGACACAATCTCTCCAATGCTATTTGGAAGAAGTATTCAAGCTATTAAACTGGGAAGGTTTAGGAGTAAAGATCGACGGCGAATACCTCAGCAACCTTCATGACCTCTTCTTTCGGACATGTCACTTTTGATGTCCCCCAGGGCAGTGTGATTTGACCGTTACTATTTTTAATGTATATTAACGATCTTCCATCTTCACTTTCATCTAGAATTAAACTCTTCACCGATGACTGCATCATGCATTGTAATTTTTCCTGCATCGCCAACCAGCTGACATTACAATCCGACCTTAACACGATAGCAGGGAAGAAGTTTGGGCGTGTTGGTGGTATGCATTCAGACTGGGATACATAGCGCAAAAAAAAAAAAAAAAATTACACAGGGACAAGCAGAACACAGGACGAGCGCTAACTCAGCACGGAAAATCTTGCACAACCTTCTGCCATGGTTAAAAGACGGAGGGAACCCCCCAAGCATAGCCAGAATTGCAGGAGGTAAAATCCTGGACCGAACGCAGAACGAGAGGGCACGAGCTTGAACCTCGGCATAGGCCGCACGAGTAACCAAAGAACAAAGATCAGGAGGAACAGCATAGGGCAGCATTTCTAGTACCTTGGGCCTTCCCTATGCTGTTCCTCCTGATCTTTGTTCTTTGGTTACTCGTGCGGCCTATGCCGAGGTTCAAGCTCGTGCCCTCTCGTTCTGCGTTCGGTCCAGGATTTTACCTCCTGCAATTCTGGCTATGCTTGGGGGGTTCCCTCCGTCTTTTAACCATGGCAGAAGGTTGTGCAAGATTTTCCGTGCTGAGTTAGCGCTCGTCCTGTGTTCTGCTTGTCCCTGTGTAATTTTTTTTTTTTTTGCGCTATGTATCCCAGTCTGAATGCTTAACACGATAAGTTCATGGTGCTCATCCTGGCTAATGCCACTTAAGGGGGGACACGGCCTTTGAAAACCGAAATATAGCTAAAAAATATATTTTTGGAAAACCACATTTTCCGGCAGTATGTCTTATAAACTACCATTTCTCTAAATATCAACGTCTAATTCATCTCGAAACTATTTCAAATAAAGTTTATAACGAGCCGCAGCAGCCCTCAAGCAGCGAGCGAGCACTCAAAATACCCCCACTTGGCACTAATGCCATTTCTCCACCGCTCCCCTGAGCGCTGCCATTTTGGTATTGCTTTGTTCATGCATTCTTGTGCTTATTTTCCCCTGCCACCAGCGGTGGCGGCAGCGTGGGAGAGGCGTAAATCACTCATGATTGGAGAGCTCGTGAGAGTTTTCAAGTTTCCTGTAGCTGAGACGCGAAGCTGAAATTAGGTGAGGTGCGCGCTCGTCAAGGACGCGGGGGAGCCGCAACTCCCATTGGCTGCTGCGTGCGATGATGTAGTGATCTCCTGCATAATGCGTCTGACTGTCGTCTGCTTTGGCTCCTCCATTGCCAGCGCCCTTTGTGTGTTCCGCTTGCCATAGTCTATCTTTGCATCTGTTCGCATATTCTCAAAGTTTCTACCCTCTTTACGAGACGATCTTCAACTGTCTTTATGAGACTGTTGCTGCGTTTAGCCTGCGGATTGTTGTGCGGTCAGCCACGATGCACCCAAAGGAACTCAAGATGCGAAACGCGTTCAGTGCAAGGAAGCGTCTTATGAAGTTCGCCCGCATGGCGAAGCTCGCCGCTCGCCCGCGCGCTCACAATGATTGCATGGATGGTTCCTATGGGGCAGCTTCTGCTTCATCTATGCAAGAGTATGGTTGCATCGATGCTTCCAGCAACGTGACTCCTGCTCCACCGGCGCAAGAATTTGACGTGACGAGTGCGCCTGGTGTCTCATGCTCATCCCCTCTTTCATCTGCCTCAGACAGCGCGATCGCTTCGTCCACTGTGTACTTGAAAACACGTTTCCTGACGTGTGAAGAGAGAGGCGGCAGATAAACAATGCGCTGATGGCAACGAGGACTTGGCGCTATGTCAGTGACGGAGCGAAAATTTCACGCAATGGAGCGCGATTCTGAAGCTGCCATCGCTACAAGTGAAGGTGAAAAATTTCTCCTTGTGTAAATGGATGCCCTAGGCGGCCTGCTATCCGGGACCCTGTGCCAGTGGTGCTTCGCGACTGGGATGAAGGTTCAAGGAGGCGCCCAACTTGGACTTGCAACAAAGCTTGAGCTGCTATGTTTACATTGTGGAGTAGTTGCAAGCTCGTAGAGTTCTGCTCATCAGAATGACTCAATGGCCTTTGACGTGAATATAAAAGCCATTGTGGCTACAAAACAGATAGGGAAGGGACAAACAGCCCTCAATGACTTTTGGGCCGCGATGAATGTGACCCATCGTGGCTGGCATCATAAGACTTTTCAGAAGCACTAACCACGTTCAGAGACCTCACCCAACACTACAGACTCAAAAGACGCACATTCCCGCCACCGCACGACAAATTGAACAGGAACGAGGCCGTAACGTTACGCTTGCTCCAAACACACACATACCCTAGCCCCGCTATCTTACACCACTGCTATCCGTGTTTATATTTAACAGACGCGTGTAAAACATGCGGACAGAGAGCAACGCTGCGACACATGCTCTGGGAGTGTGCCGGCAACAACGGTAATCAGACCAGCTCCGTTGGTGACGCGTCCATAATCGCGGCCGTTGCCAGGGTGGGAGAAGGCTCGAGCTCGCTTCTTCCCGACGCCGCCCCGGATGCGGGAGCCGCCGGGGACCTTCTCCGTAGGCGTCGCCGCCACTGGGAGGCGGCTATCAGAAGTTCAGAGCTGGCAGACCAGCTCTGGGCCGTCCGGTAAGCCGAAGATGCCGCTCGAGTCCAAGGACTTCGAGCCGTCACCTGAGGCCACCACAGCAAGCACTGCCGGACTATTCTTTATTAAAGTTTCTTCTTCTTCTTCAGAAGCACTTGAAGAAATTCAGGGAACCGCAGACACAGTGCATAGACAAGTTCTATGCAGAATCTGCTTCTGCTGTAAAAACCACAAACAAGAAAATGGATCCATATTTCAGCAGTGATATCACAGTAAACTTTGATGGAACATGGCACAAGTGCGGCCACACATCCCATATTGGAGTTGGTGCAATAATTGAATATCATACTGTCCTCATCTTGGATGCCATTGTTCTATTGAACCAGTGCCTTGGTTGCCACGTTGGACCAAAGCCTGGAGATCCAGGCTACGCAAGCTGGCAGGAGGAGGGCAGCTGTCATCCTTTTCTCTCGTTCGGTGCCAAAGCACCACCTTTGTTGCACAAAGGGGAACACGAGACAGCACGTAGGCGCGTTAGTGTCTGACAGAGATAGTGCCACCTTCACTGCCCTTGTGCAAGAAAATGTTTATGGACTGGTCCACATTTTGAAATAGGAATGCCTTAACCACGTCCACAAGAGGATGGGAACAGCACTGCACAACCTTGTGCAGAAAAGTAACAAGGCTTTAGTAGGGAAGGGCAGGCTGACAAAGGCCCTCATCGACAAGTTGGCCGGCTATTACGGCTGGGCCCTAAGGAACAATTCCAACGATGCGGCTGCAATGCAGCGTGCAGTGATGGCATCGCACCACCACATGACATCGATGGACGAAGATCCTCACCACGACTTGTGCCCTGAGGGTGCAGACTCGTAGTGTCATAACGCCAGCAAGAGTGATGGTGTGCCACCTCCGAAGCATCGGTACAGTCTTCCAGGCTATGTTGCAGAAGCACAGCTACCTGTTTATGAGTGCCTCTCACAGGCTTCTCTTCTGCAATGCTGCCTGGGAGCAAAGACGCAGAATGCATCAGAATCATTTCACTCCATTGTGGGGTCCCTGATGCCCAAAGAGCAGCATGCTTCGCAGATTGCTGTAGAGACAGCACTGCATGAGGCAGTCTTAAGATATAATGCTGGCTGCCACAGGGCCACCCAAGAGCTACGTTCATCAGTGGGGCTAACACCTGGCCATTCAACGGGCAGCCAAGAAAGATTCTCTGTGCTTGAATAAGGCCAAGAAGCGATCGCAAGAGAAAGTGGAAAGGCGGCAAAAGAATAGCGTGCCTAAGGACATCTTTAGTAACGCTGCAGTCTCATTTTAGACCAATATATGTGCTCAAAACTTTCAAAGCTCATTTTCTCAACATTAGTTTTTTGGCTGGTGAGGCTGCTTGTTCCAGCCATATCTCTGTAACCGCTCATCAGATTTCCAGAAGTCTTCTTTTTAATTGTGTATCTGAATAAATTTCTTAGGGCAAGACAAGCCCATATTTTTATATATTGTGTCTGTGATTTGTGATATTTAATCAAAATTTGATTCATAAAATCCTAATCACCGACACTAAATTCGGTGGTCTGCTAAAATTTTTCAGCAAGAAAATTTTTAAAAAGCGCTCTGTCTTGCCCTGAGGTAACCATCTGGAAATTATCATAGTGAATTTTTCAGCCGCAGCACCTTTTGAAAGTTCTCCAGGCCTGGAATGAGAAAAACCATGTGCACCATTCTGACATACTGCTGTAACTTGAGAACCAGTGAACATAACTGCATGAAGATTTGTAATTCTACTAATGCCTTTGCTATCAGTTCATCCTGAAAATTTCATTAAGATATCTCAATAAACCAAAAAAAGTTGGTATCCGAGGGTAGCCTTGTTAAAGGGACACTAAAGGTTACGAGAAAGTAAAGTTAAAGTGGTAGAGCAATGTTCTAGAACGTCTAAGGCGTCAATATAATCGCGAACAGAGCTTTAGTAACCGAGAAATTGAGGTAAATGCATGACACGATTTGAGACCCCCCTGCGACATTCCGGTACTAAACCGATGACGAAAGGTCTCCCCGTAATTTATGTTACTAATACTCAACTACTCGTAATAAAAATATCATTTCATTCGATTATAAGACGGAAGAAAATGCTACTTGTCTACGTCTACTCGAGTCTAACAAAAAATAAGATTTTGACGTTACCCTTCAGTAGTATGGGTGGTCGAAAGGTTTCGTTTTCGCTCGACTCTGCGCGCACGACTCTGCGCCGCGCACGCTTTGGAGTTTCAGTACTTTCGTTATAGCGTCGAGCTGTGAGGGTTCTGCTGGCTCGCGAAACTTTCATTTGGAACAAGCAGCGAGAATGCCACGTCCATGTGATGTCGTGGGAAGCCCTCGTTGCTTTCCCGCTCCGGAGAGCCGCCGTCGAGGCCGCCGTCGTAGTACGCAACGACGCCGGCAGTGCGAGCCCTCAGCAGCAGGTCGCGCTCGTCGGTGCTCGAATCGCTGAAGTTGAGCCCACCATCGCGAGCCAATCTGTCGGTGTCAGGGTCCATTGCGACGAGCGTCGAAGTTTGCGTCATAGAATGAAGTACCAGCTTATGGGCGTCTTGCGCTGGAGCTTGAGGTATAGTAGCGGCGCCTGGTGGCGGTGCGGGAAACGACATCTGGGTCGGCTGTGGCGAAGCACGTTTCTAGGCCGAGTTTTGCGTCGATTCGCACTTTTTTATGCCCTGTTGCGAGTGCGGAAAGGCTCGTCACTTCTCACAGACCACGCCGACCACGCTGCGAGCTCGCCGCAGCCTATAGTTTAACGAAAACGGACTTTCCGCGTGCCGTGGGACGTAATGTGGGACGTAATTAGTTTCTCCTTCCGCTAGCCACCATACTACCGCTTTCGCTCTGCTGTCGGCTCTGTCTTGGCTCTGTTTCTGGCCGCGCGTTTGCGTTTTGCGCAGAAAAGCCGTAGCGCCGTCTGCGGACGCCGTTCTACTCACCGATGGCGCAACGTCACTATGAGACCATGATGTCAGTTCTCCTCGATCGGAGGGCGGGCGATTTGAACTGCGCTAGAGGTACGCGGACGCTTCAGAACGCATTTTCTCTTAAAATAAGTCTCTCCTTGCCACGAAACAAGCGTTTCGAGGTTTCTGTGATGGTATTTCAACAGTCCACGTTGACTTAATAGTAACCTTTAGTGTCCCTTTAAGAATGGCGGGCTGCAAAACAAGATTGCCACACAGTTACGACAGGGCGACATGACGCGCATCTCCCCCTCACCGTCACTGCAGCTAGGAGGCGTTCGAAGAAGTGGCCTTTGTGCTGAAAACTGCCTCCTTCCTCCAGCCCCATCGACATTGTGACGGAACTAGTTCGGTGTGTGAACAATGATTCCGGAGTTCCCCAACGCGGAGCTGATTTGACACGCATGGACAAGCTGCCGCGGGAACGACGTATTTTTGTGCTTCTCACGCTTCGGCGTGGCGCAAAACGAGCGACCCTCGATCGGCACCGATAATTCCCGGAACGGCACCCCTCCAACACCGTCGTTTGGGCATCGGAATGTGTGTGCCTTTGTGTCTGTAAACTGATCTGCAGAGCAGCGGCGAGTTGGTGATGAGTAAACGAACAGTCGCCGCGTCGTATGGCCGGCGGACCGAGTGTATAAAAACTGTGGTTGTGCGCATGCTGGACACACTTCTCTTGAGCAGTCATGTTAGACTGAGTCACTTCTCTCATGCAGTCATGTTGGACTGTTACTCTTTTTCTCAAGCAGTCATGTTAGACTGATTTAATTTCTGTAAATAAACCCTTTTTCCTCCTTCTCGATGAGAAGCAGTTCTTCACTTCATCAACGATCTCAGCGTAAATAAGTTGGACGACGGCATGGGCCAGCTACCTTCGAATTCATGCCGTACTCCAATCTTGGCAAAGGACCACGGACGATGGGATTGAGCCCCCAATCCTGACAGCCTCCCCACTTAACACGGTAAAACAAAGGCTGTGTCATTTACAATCCGTGTGTGCCGTGTACCTTTGTCTTACAAATTAAACAATAGCCCTATTGAACTGACGTTAACGCGCAAGTACCTTGGCCTCCACTTACAATCTGACTTAACATGGGATTATTATATTAACACAGTCCTTGCTTCTGCTAATTGTTCTCTCAGCCATCTTAAATGTAACATTAGACAAGCGCCTATAAACCTTCGTAAACTTGCTTACACCACGTTAATCCGACCTAAAATTGAATGTGTGTCTCATTTGGGAGCTTTATAAACACTGCATTGTTAACGACATGGAAACCCTTTAAAACCGTGCTGTTCGCTTCATCTACTCGGAAAACTCACCTTTCACTAGTGACACTGCTTTAAAAAAACATGCTCAGTTGCAAGAGCTTTCACATCGGCATTAACGTGCTAGCTTATCACCTTTCCATAAACTTTATTATCACACATCCCTCTACAACAACTTTTTCCAGCAACCAGCAGCCATCTTTCCTCACCGGGACCATCCTAACAAAGTAAAACAGATAATGTTCCGCTTAAAACACTACGCTGCATCTTTCATACCACTCACATCAAGGGATTGGAACCAGTTGCCATCACACACTGCTACAGAAACTAACATCAGCAAATTTCAATACATCGTTCGTGATAACGTACATGCAACTATCCCTGATTAACATTCCACTGGTTTGTTCTTCACACAGTGTGTTTATTAATTCCCTAGTTTGTTTTTCTATGTTTATTTGTATTCTGCACTTTTATTCAATTTACTTCACTTTATACTTTTTCTCTGTACATTTATCACTGCTGAACTTTGTACCTATGTTTGAGTATGTTCTTGATTCATTCTACTTTAACAACCAACAACTCAAGTTATTATGCTTATGTGTTGTTCATGTAACATGTATATATATATATATATATATGCAATATTTATACCTTTTTTTTTCAACTATTTGGTACTATTTTTATTGCAGCTTTTAAGTATTTCTTTACCGTATTATATTTTATTGTATTGCTTTTTTTTTATAAATTTTGCATACGCCTACACTTATTTGTACCAGACCCCCTATGTAATACCCTGAAGCAGAGGGCCATTAGGGGAAACTTAAATAAATAAATAAATAAATAAATAAATGTTAACTATGCCTCAGTACTACGAACTGATATTGCGAAATCTGGGGATTCTTAGATTTCTGTGTATCTTTCACGGCAGCTGAAACAGTAGGCTAGCAAACAGACAACAAGGCACAGAAAGTGGACACCGCGGGGCACAGGTTTGGAAAACCTGAGACAGCGCTCAATAATAATAACTTTAAAAAAAAATGGGGGAGATAATTTTCTTTTTTTTTAATTTATTCCGGCGCCGATGACGCATCAGGTTTTGCAAGCACAAGCTTTGCCCAAGCAAGTGTCACCTTGTTCCTTCTTTAACCCTTCTCTCTGCGCATGCCCCTGTCTTTCGTGCTTCTTTCGTGCTGCAGTTTTAGCTATGCATGCGGGGAAACGTAACCTCTGTATTTGTGGAGATGCCACGAGGTCGCACATTGCCCTTTCCATACAGTGTTGTTTGCTTGCGCTTTACATACTTCAGGTGTCCGCCTCGAGTGAGACAATTGCAGTGAAATGTCAAAACAAACAAACATTGCACTTTGGAAGCGTCATGTAGCTTCCTTTTTGCTGGCTGTTTTCTTAACATCAGCGTCTGCTTTGTGCGCTTCACTCGCGGTGCTTCGGTGGTGCGTAGCGGGCGGTGCGTAGCGGCAGAATCTATGGAAAATAGCAACAGCACAAGCTGAGAGCCAACAGCGACGTTTTTGTGCATAGCTCAAATGGTGACAACTTATGAACTGGTGGGTTGATGGGCAGAATGGTTAATTTTGCTCTAACGACCTTTCAGAATAACGAACAATTTTTGGCGGCCCCATGTGATTAGTTATGTAGGGATTTGACTATTGCAATGTACAGTATCCAACTAGTCCGTCTGGCTTTCCTTCTGCAGAAAGAGAAAGTACCCACAACAGTGAAGCAGTGCAAGGCATGCAGACGTAGTCAGTGTGGTGCCGCTGGAGGTGCTCTCTCGTTTGCTATGCAATCACGGCTGTTAAATGCATCGTTCAAAAGACATGATTGCAGTCGAACCCACTATAATGATCTATCAGTTATTCAATATATATTCGTTAATTTAATGCCAGGTAATACACTTTTTTTTTGTTAATTCAATCGCTTCCAAAGGTCCTGGACATCATTCATGCATTTCTATGGGCCAAAACTTTTGTTATTTTTGTCCTAACATTGGCATTTACCAGATAATTAAAACTCGACCATTCAGAATGCATGTACTGACCCCTATGGTGACCCCGATAGCAACGCCTTTAGGGGATAATGACCCATTTAAGAGCTTTCCCAGACAATGCAGACATCCTAAGGATGTTTGACAGATGTCCCTGTAAGGGTGTTGAGGATTTCAGGGATGTTCCTAAAGTGTCCTACGCTAATCCAGAGAACCTCCCATGTGATACACCAAAAGCTGCCCCACGGAGATCCTGGTTGGGTCTTTTTCGCATGTAAATGAGTGGAGCAATAAAACTTGCACAACTTGTCATCAGGCTGCTTAAGTGCATGAATTTTGCGAACAGTCATCAGGCCTCAAAAAAAATTGGAGGACGCTTAAGCTTCGCCTTAAGAGTGCAACGCGGTAGCGTTCTCGTCGACCCGCCAAGGAGTGTAAGACAATGCGCTACGGCGCAGCGATCACTTACGAGGCGCCCCCATCGGACTTTGCACCCACCAATCGCGTGGTGAGCGCCGAGCAACGGAGCGTTTGACGCGGCAACGAAACGTGTGCCTGAGCAAGCGGAATGAACCGAAGAACTCGGTGTCTCGGAGGGAGAAACAATCTACGCCAGCCAAACGTCGTGATCGGCCCGGACAGCCAGGCCGCGATGCGCCACGAAGGCCGACGCGATCATGGGGCTGACGCCTCGATGGGATCGTCCTCTATCTCGCTTGGGAGTACCACGCAGACGCATGACTCCTTGGAAGCAGCTCAGCACACATCGCAGAGGACGCTTTCCCACCAGATGCGCTACGGCGCAGCGATCACGTTAGAGGCGTCTCGCATCGGACGCTGCACCTAGGAATCGCGCTGTGAGCGGAAAGAGGAGCCGTGTCGCCTAAACACGAGAGTTCGAGTGACGCACACTGGAAGTTTGAATGGGAGAGAGTGAGAAAACTTATTAAACGCAAGGGTAGTGGGGCATCCTCGCACCGGTCCCCGCACGGCCCGAAGTGGAGAAGCGGTAAAGCCCCTTAAACTTCGTAAAGTAGTGCCACTCTCCTCCTCCACCTTCACTGCTCCTCGATTCTCCTCGTTTTCACGCTCCCTCCTCGACCGTGGCGCCGCCTATGATGCTCGAGCGCAGCAGACGATCTTTCGCAGAGTGAATGCACGCATAGCAAGGCAGTGCTCTTTAGGCGTTCACGTTGGCTTTCCAGCTCCGTGTAACTTCGTGTACAGCATAGAATTCCTAGTCGGAGGGTTATACAAATTCAGTAACGGCAGCTTTTGTTTCATTTTTTGATTACTATTTCTTTAAAAAAGTATCTGAAGGAGTGTTAACGCTGTGCGTTGACGACTGCGAATGTATCGCGTGCCCTACAATTGGGTGCGCAACATTTGTCAAGGGCGTGTAAGTTACTTCTGTAACTTACAGACTTATAATTACCGATATTCACCGCAGTATAACTTTCTACGGCACGTTTCTAAGGCAACACCGCATTCACTAGAGGCGCTTTTGTACCGCCTTGAAGCAGCGAATTCGTGGCCGAGTGGTAGTGTCACCGTCTAACACTCCGAAGACCCTGGTTCGATTCCCACCCAACCCATCTTGCAAGTTGTTTTTTATTTAAAAGTGCCTCCCGGGATTTATCGCTCACGGCCAACGCCGACGACACCGGCTTTTCTGTGACACGAGCTCCTTAACGCTGTCGCGTTAATAAAATATAAACATATCACGATCACACAACCACTGGCAGTGCTAGCAGGGCGAGAAAGGGTAAATAATCAGCACAATCCATCGAAATTTGCATGTTACATTACTGACAGGGAAGAAATGCGATATTTATAATTTGTGCAGGAGTAATCGGCCCTCAAGGTGTGCATAAACTTCATATGTAACCAATATATGGCCCATCAGCATTTTTGGATTAGTAGCAAAAATAAAAACAAGGAAGCGCACAGCGTATTGGGCCATTTTGTGTGCATTCAAATGTGCTGCTGGCCAACTCTGCCAACAGATCCTGACAATGTGTGCAATAGCTCATTGTTGGGACTTTGCCGAATCCTACGTCCCATGTATGCCTGCAAAATATCTTTTATGGGACGTGGGATGGCGTTTTCTTTTTTTTTATGTCCGTGGGATGTTGTGTGTTGTCTGGGTAGGGGACAGAGTATGCATCAAGCACACGTAATTTTTCATCAAAAACACCTATTTTCGGCCTGCCCTAGGAAGATTTTCAAGCAATAAACATAGCTCGATTTACCCGATTATAATGCAAGCCTTTTCTTTAACAATGAAAATTGGTCCATAAATTGTCTGTGCGAAACTAGTTCTTGCACAGTTCTCCTTGCGGCAGGCACCACATGCACTACACCTGTTTGTACAATTTGGACCAAGCTTTGCTGTCATTGCTGTTGATATTAGTTTTCCCTGATTCAGTGTAAATGTGGCACGGTGCATAGCTGCCAAGCGTAGCTGGAAAAGGTCAGCGGTTATTATGCGGGTATTGACAGATCATGGTTTGGCAGCAGTCTACGTCACTGCTTGTTGGGGTTTGCAATGGCATTCTAACCCATCTTTCAGGCTTAAGTAACATAGAAAATGTAACTTTACAGATCTTGGCACACTCAGCCTTGTGGCTGATGTGTAGGGGTGGGGGGTATCCTTTGAGGGTGGGGGAGGAGCGTCATCAAAGCATACCAGGAAGGGTGTGGATTGCTGCACACTCATTACTATCAGTATTTAATTGCTGGTGCGTGTCTCAGCAGAAGACCTTTGTTGTGGTGGGTCACTTGTGCTTTGCAGATTGGTCTCTTCTGACATGATTGCCTTTCTTTTGAGTGCGGATGCCTCACTCTTTTCCTTTGCAGACTGCATACATTCCCGAGAAGGAGCACTATCACGTCACCAAGGCCCAGATGATGGCCACTATGGACACACTCATGGGAGGCAGGGCAGCCGAGGAACTTGTGTTTGGCTCCGAGAAAATCACTTCAGGTAACACTGGTTGCATTGCCAGTCATTTTTTAGCACTTGCCACAGACATGTACATCGTATAAGAGAAAATATGTGCACTCACTTTACGCCACCGGCAAGGACAAGAATCTGTCTCGTGGCACATTGCTGATTTCAGTGTAAGCCCAGAACTACCAGCCCATAACTATGCTTCGTGTTGTAAGCTCTCACTGTTGTAATTTTCCACAAAAGGCTCAGTTTTTGTGCATATAAACTACAGTAGAACCTATTTATAAAGAACTTGATAGTTCTGAAGCTGGCGGCAGCAGTTACAATTTGGCACACTTGGGTCTGAAAGCCAAATTTTCAGTGTCATTTTTGTTCCCTGTGCATTCCCTCACCTAGCTGCAAACTTGCGTTCGAAACATCTAAAGAATGAAATGTGTCGTACATGTAGAAACTGCGTAGCCATCATGTTTATTTGAGTCTGTGATATATTTTACTACCAGCACGACATGACTATTGTGCACAAGAGAGTGAAGCAATTGAATTGTCTGGAAGTGTAAACTTTGAGAACTACTGCAGCATGCCGGCATTCTGCGAAGGTCTTGGACATCATTGTCTTGGCATTACGACTAAGCGTCAAACACACAAGAGGCGTAAAATTATGTTATCTGTGTCGCTTCGGGCAAAAGAACATGCGATGTTCGAAAGTTCAATGTCACCGCAAACCGTGGTCATCTGCAAACGAAGTGCCACCGAACTGTGATCTCCTGATAACAGCGAAGTAACTGCTGAGCCTTTTCAACATTGCATGGCGATTGCGTGCAGTGCAGTGTTCTCACCGACTTGGGCTGCGTCAAGAGGAACCCTTGAGCTGCCGTTGTTCCCATGACGGAATGACAGAGATGGTCATTTCAAGTCATTGAAACAGGTGTAATGCATGTGGTGCCGCACAGACCATTGTGCAAAAATGAGAGTGATGCATCTGATGCCACAGTGGTGCTGCTCATGCTGTGCGCCTCCGTCCTGGAGGCATGCCGTGGCAGTGTGTGACCTTATTCGCTGTTTCCGAAATCTGCGTGTAGCGGTCACTTGTTCATCTCGAAGACTGCATTATCGTCGCGGTTGGACTGGAGCGGAGCACACGCTGTCATGCACCCAGTTTGGTCACCATTTTGTGCTTTGGTACCTTGCGTGCATCTTGTGTGCCTTGCGTGCCTGGGTTTGAAGCGTTCATTGTAACAATACGGCGATTTAAGAAACAGTCTATCTGGAAGCAGTTTCAATAGGCAGGGTTGGAACATTGTAAATGCACTGAAATGTGGTTGTTATAACCAATAGATCATTATATCTAGGATCATTGTAAGTCGGTTTGACCGTTAAATATTACAAAAAATTACACCAGTGTGCTGGTCATATGACGACTGCACTCTGCAACTCATAATTTCGGGCTAGAGCAGATGTCTTGTGGGAATTGAGATTTTTCCTCAGATTCCTCAGGCAATAAAAATTTGATGCCATTTGTTTGTAGCCAATGAAAACCCTCAGAAGTCATTCTCAAAATTTTGTGAGGATTCTGATGCAGGGGCAGAGTCCCTGCATCATCGTTTATGTACTTGGACTTTCCAAATGTTAGGGCTGACCGTGATAGTTTCAGTTCCAGGTTATATCAGTGAACATGTTTCATCCTGACATACCAGTGCAAAACTAATGCAAGAACACATAATACAGTGAAATCCCAATAATTCGAAATCTTATTTTATATACAGATAATTAGTTGACACCATTCAACTGCTCTGTTGGCCCTGGCAAAGTATTTGAATAGAGAAACACTTCCACCAATTTGAACTCCAAAAACTGTAGAACAGTTAGTATATTGAATATTCATCAGTTCCACAAACCACTTCTTGCACAAACCCACATCAGAGGCTAAGGCTTGACGTGTTGCTAGCTACCGTATTGTTGCGTGCCACGAAAATGACGAGGGGAGATGCAAGGGAAGCAGAGCGGCGCGTGCCCTTCGTTCCTGTCTTCTTGAAGAGAATGAGCAATGGTGCTGGACACGACTGTAGCGGACGAATCGCTTTAGTCTGTCTCAAGTCGCATCCCCTGGTCCTGTGCTGTTGCTCGTTTTCTTCAGATATGTTCCGACCAGCCCAAGTTAGCACATTACCGCGTGCTTGCCTGGGCCCCCCTTCTAGTATGCGCTTGATTTGGTTACTGCACGCGCTCTCCTGTTGTCGTCTTTATTGCCACAGTGTTAACTTGTGAAAGGAATAAACTGTCACCCATCTAGAGTAGCATGAAACTCCGAAGGAAGACCTTGCGGGTTCCTCAGAAAGAAAAATTTTGAGTTGAACAAAAATTCATCCCAGTTTGGTGATCCAAACCGGGAATAGCGCCTCTTTGAGGCGTTTAGTAGCAACACTAATTTTGTGCTACTGTCAAGTGGATGACAATTTTAGAGCCGAGCTCTTAATCGTCCGTTCTTGCGTTGAGCAGTGGCATTATACCTCATAACCAAGTGAACAGGCACAGGCGAAAGATGAAAGCAAACACGGAGCACAGCGGTAGATAGAAGAAGATCATGTGAGGAGGAAAGTGGGGTAGGAGTGGAGGGGAAACGGCCTGTGCATGCACTCAGTTGCCGGTGGCTACGGCATCCGCCACCGCGTGGGCAATCTCATCTGCGCTCCCGAAGGGGGGACAGGGTGGCGTGAGGTGGGGAGGGCAGCGCTCATCCGCAGTGTCAACTGCAGAGATCACATCGCGGTACCAGCATGTGTGACGTGTATCGATGCTCCTTGCAAGGGGCGACGGCAAACTGCTATGACTAAGGGTGAGTGTGACGATCCCTTGGGTGTTGTCGCCGGTGACACTGGTGGCACGATCTTCCCGCGACGAAAGGCCCCTCTCGTCGATGGTGGAATGAAAGTGCCAGAAGAAAAGCGTAGTGCCGGTGCTGTCCTGGAGGCCCATCTTGTTTTTATGCAGTTCTCCATGCGGCATTGCCTGTGCTACACCTATTAGGACGATTTGGACCACAATTTGGAACAACGGCCTCTCAAGCCTTGCTGTATTATGCTTGCTGTTGATATTCACATGGCCCGTTGGCATAAATGCGGCATGATGTGCTGCTGCCATGTGAAGTTGGAAAGAGTTGGTAGTTACTATGCTGTTATTAGGCGATCACGGTTCGTTGTCGTTTTGTTTGTCGTTGCTGATAACGGTTCAAGATGGGGTTTCGGCTTTTGAACTTCATACCTTCTCTGCCGAAGTGACCTAGAAAATGCAACTGCATGGCTCTTAGTGTGAGTGTGGTTGATGCTGTAGCTGTAATGGCATGACCTTTGCAGATTGCTGGCATCCTGGAATAGTTTCAGTTTGCAGCCAACGAGAATGCTTCACTGTCATATGCAGAATCTACATGTGTGCTACCGATAGTAAAATGTATCAAGCACTCGAAGAAAAAATTGTGACTGCTGCACTTGTTTTGGAATGGCAGGTGATCGGAACTGGCTGGGAAATGTGGGAAGATGTGGGATGGTGCCGGAAAAAAGAATGAAGATACTCAGAATCCGATTTTTGTACCAAAGTGATGTTGAAATGTAACTGCCAACGCCAGCCTCAGCGTCGCTAAATTTTTGTGCACTTTGCAGGATGACTTCACAACAACAAACTACTGATACGACTGCTTATCGCAGAGTTCGTTTTAAATGGGTTCGCCTGTACCATCATCAAACGTGAAAGCCACCACTGGTGGGTTTATTGACCAGTAGAGGAAGTTACAATATGAATCAAACTTAGAGGGAGTGCATAGTTAATGTATACGAATAGGACTTTCTTTGGTAAGTGACTAGTTGACTCAAATACTGCTCACGTTTTGTCCAGTAAAACAGGCAGATGGTGGAATCCTCTGAAACATTGATTCGGTGTTTACAAGCCTGTACATTTAAATATAAACCCCATACAAGCGATTTCTTGCAAGACAGCGACAAGCGACGCGATGTAGGTGGCTGTCGCGTTCGCTCGTCGCCCGGAAGTCAAACTCCAAGCGAGTGACCGCTTCGCGTGACAGCTCTCCAGTGTTGCCAGTATTAGGGGATCGAGTTAGCGCCAAACCTGGCATGGCACTTGCTATAATTATTTAAGTTGATTTGTTTGGCTGTACAAAGCAACAAAGTATTTCTGAAGGGCTTGCAATAGGTTTATTTTGTTTACATATCAAAATTTGGTAGTTTGCTCGTTCCGTTTGTATACTGAGAAGCGCGCACGTGCACAAACTGGTAGTACGTCACTAATGTACATCCCATTCCAGCTGCTTAGGATTGGCTAGTCGCTCATCGGGCAACGAATTCTGTATTTGCACAACTGAGCGATCTGTTCAAGTGACGGCCTGAGCCGTTGTGCGAAGCCCGTCACGCTCATGGTTTGGGCTTTATTGGCCGAGATGAAGCTTGATCACTGGCCGAGTATTGTGAGTGTTGCATGTACTGCACCAGTCTGAAAGTGCATGTTTGCAGTGATGAGGGAAAGATTTATTGAGCTGGTGAGAGGTGTTAGTGAGAAGTCTTTCATAGCAAGGCACCGTAACATGGTGCATGTAAACATTTGCTTTGCATATTTATGCCAGGTGCTTCAAGTGACCTGAAGCAGGCAACTGCACTTGCCACCAACATGGTCAAGGAGTGGGGCATGTCTGAAAAGGTATGCTGCCTCACAGATTTGTGCGACTAAGTTGATGAAATTAATGGTATTGGTGCATAATTGGAGGGTATGCATGTGTGATTTATTACAGTCAACTTCAGTTAATTCGACTTTGATGTTGCCGATGGAGCTGATGTAAATATCTGGCAGGTTGAATTAATAGAAGAGGCAGAAAGAAAATACTTCAGGCACAGCGCTGCTTTATTTCACAGTATTGACCTGAATCTGGCACGCTCACGGATCAAATCTGCACCTGGCTTTTACAGGTTCAAAGTAGAAAGCACTGTGCACTGAAATCTAACATTCACTCCTTTCTTTAATAATAAAGTGCCTCCGATTCTGGCAATCAGAAAAAGATAAAACCTGTGGAGTCTACCTTCATTAACTGGATATGTATTTACACTTCACATTCATAGTTGCCACTCTTGGACAGCTCTTTTATTGCTTTCTAGAAACCGTAACATGTCATCATCCTTGCAGTCCATTGTGTATGATATTCCACATTTCTTAACTCTCTCTTTCTCTCTCCACACACACACGCATATATATATATATATATATATATATATATATATATATATATATATATATATATACACACAAAGAAAGATGGCTTTACCAGTTTATAATACAGCTCAAGAGTTTGATACCCCAAAAACAAAACACACGATGCAGCTATATTACCTCTAGCTAAGCATGTAGAGTAGCTGTATGAAAAGCGGCACATTGTCTCCTGCCTACGCATAAACTTGTTCTGTCACCATCTGGTGACAATGGCCATGATTCTGGTTTTGTCAGTAGGCTCTTGCCATTGTTGCAAAAGCAGTTTCATGTTTGATTGTAATGTGTGGGCAATTTTCACACGTTTTCTTCAAAGAAAAAAAAATTGCACATTAGAATAAAGTAAATACAGTAATCATACATTCTGATTCGCCATTTTCACTTGAAACTGCCCTTGGTAGAGTTTCAGCATACAACAGTCGCTGTAACAGGGCGGCAGGCATTGTGTTTAAAAAAGGTGCACTGGTTCTTATTCTTGGTATTGCTGCACATATGGACACATGTACCAGGCAAAGCTAGAAGAATTAATTTTCAAAGAGGATGTTGGGTGTTAGGGATGTGCAAATAACAGTTTACAAGACTGACTTGAATACGAATCAAATAGTGCCAGAAGTGAATTGAATACTTTTCTAATAGTTTTTGGGTAATTAACTATTGCTCTCATCATTGATCTTCTCACCATAGTATATTTGCAACATTATCAAGTTTGTCATTATGCTGCATGTTATGAAGCATATGAAGTAGAACGCCTCCCCCTCTTTTCCTTAATTGGACCCTGATGGGATCGAAGAACTTGATCGAATTACCTGGTGGGTCGAATTAAGCAAGATACAGAAAAAATGACAGAACACCGCCAATTCATTTGGCAGTACTTTCGAGATTTTAACATGCCCTTGAATCACATGCGTGTCCACTTTTACATGTCCGATCTCAAAAGCTGACATAGAAATGACATTGAAGCTCTTAAAGTAGAAGTCTAGCACACACCTGAATTCTTAGCAAGAAATGTAGGCAAGGATCTAATATGTGTCAACGCCTCCTCTAACTATATGCCAGTCAAACGTACGGCGAGAGCACTGCTGAACCCTTTCCTACCACCGGCGGCCGCTAGAGGCGCTGAGGTCTGACACTATGTTCCCTCATGGTGCTGCGGTGTGCTTGTGTGCGCTTGCTTGTTCCAAGCTTTTCGAGGCTTCTCTAACGCTAAATGCTGCAATTATGCGGTATTGCTGCGTGCCATTGTGCACGCAGAATCGGCGTACAAAGAAGCCAGGTGTCACAAGATACCCGCCGACCTCAATGCATGTGCACGGTGACTCAAAGCGATTTCCAGAAAGGACTGGGAGCCAAATACTACTTCCAATTATTCCGTAGTGTGCAGCCTGCATTTCAACGCATCGGACTTCAAAGGTAATTGTGACTGGCAGCTGAAACCAGGCGTTGTGCCAGGCATTTTTCTCTGGCTACCCTTTGTACATAAGAAAGGCTCCCGCAGCCACAAGAAGCGATGCCAGCATTCGAAAATGCGAGCGAGAGCTTTCAACAGACGGTTTGTCAAAGCTATGCTCGGTTGGTGGGAGTACCAGCAGAATGGCTACATCAAGCATTGCCTCTCTAAGCAGCGAAAGTGGACGTACTCCATACAACAGAAGGCAAGTTGGATATGAGTGTGCCTTGACCAACGCAGATGAAAGTGCAGCATGGTGTTCCTTAATCAACGTGCACTGTGCACGCTCAAGGCAGTCGCAAAGACACAGGTGAGGCAGATGCTAATTTTTCAAGTCTTATGGAACTGCTGCAGACCAAAGTTTATGCAACGCGCTCCTACGGTGTGCAGACGTCCACGACAGCATGCTCTTCAAGCGTTTTTGTCGAACGGAAACGATGGCGGGAAAAAGAGTGCACACTCAAATAAAGGAATTAAATGCTTCAGAGGACTGTAGATTCCTACAAGAAAGAGCTTCAAAAACTCAAAGAGCAAAGCTACGTGAACACATTTTTGGAAGTTGCATCCGATGCGGAAGAGGGAAGTATGAAGGCGACGTTTCTTCTGGACCAGATGAAAAACTGCAAGAAGAAACGGCCAGCGTGTTCAGAGCCAACAGTGAGACACTGCATCGTTCTAAGAAACTTGTCCACCAAGGCCTATGAACATCCAAGGTCCGAGGAGCTGCTGAAGCTTCCATGTCTAAATACCTCGCAGAAATATATTGGCACATTGCTTAAATGATATTGCGCGACATAAAAAACGACACGGACGTGAAAGAAGACGACACACCAAGCGACACACCAAGCGCTTGGTGTGTCGTCTTCTTTCACGTCCGTGTCGTTTTTTTATGTCGCGCAATATCATTTAAGCAATGGATTACCAACTTGCCCGGAATGCTGCTCTCATATTGGCACAATATCTGGAGAAATTGGATTTAGTGAATTGTTGCGCTGTCGGCTACAAGCAGAACTTAAAACATGTGGACTTGTTGTGGATGAAATGAGAATTCAACAAAAGCTGGAATATCATAGGCAAAGAGACGCTTTTGTTGGAGAAGTTGATTTCAGTTCTGACCTACAGCACCTTGTTACTGAATCGGAAAACTGTACGCTGGCTAACTCTCTTGTGCTTCCTGCCTTGCGGCCTGCATGGGAAATTCAAAATACCAGTTGCTTACTTTTTTACAAAGGAATGCACCGGCGAGCAGCTCGCCACTTGCATGTCGTCTGAAGAGTAGAAGATGTGGGATTTGATGTCGTGCGTCTTGTCATTGACAACCACCGGATCAATGTCATTGCGATGGATACATGGTACAAAGGCGAGGTGAAAACACTGGCTCATCTTTATAATCCCAAGAAACCTCTATTCCTTGCCTTCGACCAAAGTCACGTTGTGAAAAATATAAGATCGCAATTCCTGGCGAAAGATATAGGTGGCTCGCAAGAAATATCTTCAAAGTATTTGAAGACATTGTACAGAATGAAACAGTGCTTGACAATACGGCTGATACGGTTCCTTATGCGCAAGCACTTGTGTCTCTCAAACATTGAAAAAATTAATGTGCAGTCAGCCGTGCAATTTTTCAGCGCTCCACTAACAGCAGCATTAGGCAACCTGAAGGATGAGGCTGGCCGTATTTGTGATGCAGAGTTCGCTACAGCAGGGCCAACAATATACTTCATGAAAGTCATACAGAAGTGGTTTACTCTCATGGATGTGGGCAACTGTCAAAAACACATTCATCGAAATGATCCTGACACACATCAGTTAACATCAGTTGATGATGAGAGACTGAGATGGCTTGGATTCAAATTTCTTGCTTACATGGAAGAACTCGGAAAGAAGAGCAAACCTGAAACTTTTCTCGCAAAGGAAACCTACCATGCACTCATGATAACAACGATGTCAAATATTGAGTGTATCCAACATCTGCTTCTTGTCAGAAAGTTCAAGTTTGTGTTGACGAGAAAAATGTCAAGTGACGCAATTGAATCCTTGTTTGGATTCCTGCGCAGAAGTGCTGGGTGCAATGGTGCGCTGGATGTGAAAAGTGCTGTATAGGGGCTGGAGAAGATGCTCAAGACTGGAATTGTTGCTGCTTCAAGTGATAGCAACGGGCAGAGTTCATTCTCTTTCTCAGCCAACAAACTCATTCCAGCTAACCAGCACTACCACCCGCTCAATGAAGCGATGAAGAAGCTTCTCAATGTAGCAGAGGAGAAACTGTATGACCAATGCGTCAGCACAATGCCACTCGTTTCAAACCCGGATGTGGCCAGTGTAGCTTTAATAGGAGGGTTCATCGTTTGTGCAGCAAGTGAGCAAATCCCATGCGGAAATTGGATTTCGCTCCTGCAGGCGCCTAAAAGCAACAATCCCCTACACAGTCTCATCGCTCACCAAGACCAAGGAGAACTTTACTACCTGAACGAGGAGCTGGTAAATGTTCCGAGAGGGCTTCGGAGATTTGCTGATACCGTGCTCAACAACAGAAGCTCTATTGCTAGGCCGTTAGAAGTCTGCATTGAAAGAAGCGTCTGCGCTCTCATGGAACTTCCTGTGCTCTGTTGCGAAAAGTGCGATGAAAAGCAAAGAAAGATGGTTCTGCATCTCATTGCAAAGAAGTTTATGAAGCCCATTTTCACAAACTGTGCCATTGGAGTGACGGACAGAAACAGGGCGACAAAGCTTCTTGAGCGGAAACCATTGTCCTGCAAAGTGTTGAAGGTATAGCTGGCCAACCCTGTGAAGCTGTGATTTTTGTCTTCATGAGGAGGTAGACAATGCGTAATCATTTTACATGCCCACAGTAAGGGTGAAATAAACAGTTAATATGTGTACTTGCGTCTCTACTACGTGGTGTCCTTCATTTTTGCATGTTTATCGAACCAGACCGTTCGCTCTTCTTTCTGCTTGGTGCCACGGCGGTACTGCAAGTTCTTTACAATTTACTTGGCACTGATGCGAAATGTATTTAACATCTACATGTGATAATCTGCTAGCAGCCACAGCAAGTGTTTAAATTTTAATGCCTGAAATGTTGAATGGGAGGTTGCTGCTGCGCCCCGCCCATTGGAGCAGTCGTTCCCGACCCACAGAAGCACCGCGCGAGACAGTGTCAGAGTGTGGCATTACCCCTCGATGAAAGCGCGCAGGCGGAACGCCAACAATGGGAGAGCGAGCCGTCTGCCTGGCGTCTAGTTAGAGGAGGCATTGTATGTGTTTAGTGGCTACCAGTTTCCCTAAAGTCAGCGTCGCCGCAATACATCTGTAATTTGCAGTAAAGCACATTAATGCTGTGAAGGCGGTTTTTGGTTTTGTATCTGATTGCACCACGCAGGCAATTTTCAACTTAGTTTTCTTGGTAAAGATGAAGGCGCACTTTAGAATTGGGCAAATACCGTAATCTGAACTTATAGCTGGAAACTCTTTCTAGGACAGGCCAAAAATAGGCATTTTTGACGGGAGGTGACATGTGTTCCATGTATTCACTATCCTAAGTTCCACTGCGGCAGATGCTGCCACTAAAGGGGTCGCAATTAAGGTCACCATAGAGGGCAGTTGCATGTGTGCTGATTGGTCAAGTTGGAATTATTTGGCAAAGGCCAATTTTAGTTAATAAAGAAAAAATCAGACATCCACCCTCGTAGATGACAAAAGGTTGTCAACCACTCGAAGCAAAGGAAAGAGCAGTTGTAGCAATCCTTTGTAGCAATTGCTACAAACAGGTGGATGTCTGATTTTCCCTTTATTAATTACTTCTCTCCACCTTGCGGGTTTCTGTAGAACTACTACGTCAAACACTTGCATTTGCTTTGTGTGGTCGACAAATTCGACCTCGTCCTTCCATTTGCTAGCCGCCTGGTTAGCTCAGATGGTAGAGCGGCTGCCCCAGAAAGGCGGTGGGAAAGGTGTCGTACAGGGACCAGGACGAATTTTTCTTCAACTCTGAGGCTTTTCTTTCGAGGAACCCTTATGGGGGGGTTTCCTTTGTAGCAATTGCTATGAACGGGTGGATGTCTGATTTTCCCTTTATTAATTACTTCTCTCCACCTTGCGGGTTTCCGCAGAACTACGTCAGGCCAATTTTAGGATTGAAATAATTAAAGTTTAGGCCTATAGAAATGTGTAGGCACTGACCGGGACCTTTGGACAGGATCTAACTAACCGAAATACCTAATTAGCCAGAGTCTAATTGACAGAAGCCAACTGTATTAGGCCACAAATTCTTTTTTCGAATTTCATTGCTGTGCCTCGGAGTAAAAGCTGTGTGTGCAAGAGCATTACATTTATGAAAGAAAATTCACAAAGGGCCATCCAAGTAGAACTCCAGTGCCACAGTTAACTGGGATGGTTGTCCAAACTATGGTTTCTTGCTGTGGTTTGTCAGTATTATCCCCTCGCTATGATAACGTCATTAGTACCTAGAAGCAAGGCAGGGTAGAAGGCTACTGCCCTTAACTGGCAACAGGGGTTCTACTTTGACAAGCCTTTGTAGTTTTGTTTGCGAAGCATGTTTTCAGCGATGTACACATAATGTTTCAGTTCCCTTATAACATTCAGCATTCCTTTGTCGTGACAGCGATATCAGGTGAAAAGAACAGTGCTAGTACTGAGATTTTTATTGCTGTTGTTCTGGTATGTGACAAGAGTTGTTAAGCAACCTCCATGGAGATGTGCACAGCAACTGCAACGGCTGTGCAGCTGTGTTTGTGGCTGTGCGAGTTTCATGGTGGGGATGAACACGTAGCAGCTGAAAGAACCCACAGCAGCTACCACTGTAATGGAGAGCCTCGGGAAACCCAAGCCGTGTTGCGTTAGCCACTGTTGGGGTATAGAGAAGGAAGAGATTTTATGAATTGGAATAAGTGCAGTGGAATTTCGCTGTTTGCTTGGTGCACCTCCGTGGTGGAAACAAGAATGTCTGCCAAAACAAAAACACGGAAATCTGCTTACGAGGACTAAAAACAACAGAAGTGCATTGACAAAAGGGAAGACAAGTCAGTATTTCACCTGTTTTCTGAACCTTGCAGAATGTGCAGCTGCGTCGCTCGGCATCCCTTGCATATTACAGCGGCAGTCGAACCTCGATTACATATAGTATTGAGCAGCACAGGGATACCAAAATGGTTCAACGTAGCCAGAATTTATACATTGGAAGTGACATAAAAGACATGTCAAGGTCCTGTGCAAGTTAATGAACAAATCACTCGCAGCACTGTGAATACTCATTTGAAGCCTCAAATAAGCAATTTATTTCTTTGGATTAAATAACTGCAATGTAGCTTGCTTCTTATTGGTGACCGTGTGTCTAACCATGGCCTCCTCTACATAACCCAAACCGTCCATGAGGTCCAGACCAGCGGCTTATATAGCACCACAGTGGCAGCGTACAGGGATCAAGGCAGCCAGAGCCTCACTCAAAGTCGGGAGCAGGGTTACATCAGTGCTAGCGGTATCATGTTCAGCAGCTTCATTTTTATGCCGCTTGGCTGTAACCTGTAGGGCAGTCTCCGCGTCCGTCAACTCAGCCATGGTACTATGTGGTAACAATGGACTTCTTCTCTCCATTCTCGACACGCCGGATAACCTCCGGTTTTGCCACAAATGTCAGTGACATTTGCTTCTTCGTGTTTTCAGCCATTGCAACACCACACGCAGTGCAGATCATACTGAGGAGTCGGTGCATCAAATGCACTGTGCTTTCAAACAAGCCAAGCTGCCGCCTGTGTGCACCGCTACCTTCGACTTCTGCTTCTGGTGCGGTCCATGTAAACACATAGGCTAGTGTAGCAGTCGGAACGGTTCACCACACCACCACCATCTTTGAAGTGTGTTGTGGGAAAGCCTGTCGCCAGAGCACATGCAGTCAACTAGCGCAATTGATATAGCATGTAGCCCAGCGTGTAGCAGTCAGAAACACATACCGCACCATCAATATCTTCGTGTGTGTCAGGAGAGGGTATGTGATCTGGGACGACAGAGTTGGATATATCTATTTTACATCTGTCCTCGTTTGATACGAAAAGTTAATTATGCATGTGATTTTTATGTGGTATGGGAAGAGTTTGGTATAAGCAATAATTCATTATATCCGCATTTGATATACCGAGGTTTAACTGTACTAGTACAGCATTTAACAAAAATTTATGAAAGCTTCTAGCTGGATGTGCCACAGCTTAGTGCAGCTCTCGCGAGCTTGTGGATGCAGCCACAAAGATGTGCAGACATAAGCCACTTGCATGCGGAAGAGCTGGTGAATACCTAAACATACGATGAATAAACATACGAGCATATGTGTCATTTATGTGGCAGTTCCTTTTCCCGGTCCTCCAGTTAGCCACATATGAACTGGGTGATCAAGTCATACACAGTGGATGGATTTTTGCCCCATGATGTCCACATTGTTCTTTGTTTATTGATTATGTGCAAACAGTGGAAACTTTGGCTATGGCTGACTTGAGCTCGTTAGGACAACTTGGCTATCATGGTGGTTTTCATTCCCTACAACAACACCAAACAACTTGGGTACCCACACATCTTTTTTTTTTTAAATCTTGAGTCAACACAAACCCAGAAGTTGCCTTTACTTCTGTGCAAGCGCACTCACAAACCAATTTTCTTGGGTCCTCGGTTCTATTGGCAACAATGGCAAGAACAAAATTAGTGCTTATAAAACAGGTGCCTCACTAGCAAGTATAGGGGTGATGATAGGTGACTGGTGTGTAGCAATGGCTAGCAGACTTCCCAGGGTAGGAGATGCAGGTTTCATGTCATCTTGCCCATCTTCTGAGAAGCAAAGACAGCCAGTGCTGCACCGGAAAACAAATGTCACTAGTGACCCATGATAGTGATGCTTGAGATGCTTATAAGAGGGGTTTTGGAGGGCGCGATTACTGTAAGCTTAGGATAGAGGTAAATTTGTGTATTAGAGTGAATACTTGTTTTTAAATACGTTAGCGATCACAATGCCCGTCAGCCCGGCTTCACTGAGCCTCTATATTAAAGGGACATTAAAGTGAAAAATGAATTCTTCTGCATCAGTAAATTACCTTTCTACAACACCAAAAACACCACTCTTACAACGATAAGACGTTTGGTTAGCCAGAAAAAGCGCAAGAACGAAAGACGGCTGGCGACACCTACCGAAGTTACCACACCTGGTGGCTGCGACGTCTTGGATTTTGATGGCATCTTCTAGGGCCTACTAATTGCATATAGCGGTACAGATTGACTACATTGTGTTCTAAAGGAACCAAATATTAAACATGGCAAGTTTCGGGAACCTTTACTCAGCCAACGCGGCCCAAATACGAAAACATACTTGGGAATCCCTGACGTCGCGCTGACGTACCGGTGCGAAATTCAAGTACCGATACTTGGACCTTAATTTTCTCATCTAATAATCAAACTATGTTTTTTTAAATGACTGTCTGCAGGGTTCTCAAACAATCCTTCATTAGTCTAAACTGATTTATTGTTTTGCTTTAGTGTCCCTTTAAGGATATAATGGCAAAATCATGTCAGCTCTATCACAAGACCTGGCATTTAGATATAACATAGCTGTGTGTCTTATACTGAAGCTGAAGCTTGCTGTCTTTCTGCTCACATTTCAAATCCAAGTGTCATTAGTCACTACTTCTTTACTTGTTGCAGGTTGGTGTCAGGACGTTTGATGAAGATCACAGCTCCCTGATAGTTGTTAATGAGCTAGCACCAAACACAGCCGAAGTTATCGACTCTGAGATAAAGCGGCTCCTGCACGTAAGTCTTTAATGTCCTATTGCACTTTGGCTGGGGTGATAAATGTAGAGGGAATAAAACCGGAAGCCACAAAACTGAGCAGAATTAAGCTGTAGGGGATACCAGCAGTTTCTTAGGTTAAAGTGAAGCATATTAACAGTGGAATAATGTGGTGGAATCTACAGTGCTTTAAGGGGACACTAAGGAGAAAAATTATTCCACCTGTGTTAGTAAGCTACTGTTCCACAATTACAAAAAGCCACTCTTAACGCAAGATGCTTGGTACACCAGAAGAGATGCACGAGTGAGAGAGACGCCAACTTGAAATTCCCGCACCAGCTTGCCGTGACGTCATGCATTTTGACACAGTCTGTTAGGGCCGAGTCAAGCTTCTCTTGGTAAACATGGACCACACTGTGTTCCAAGAGAGCCAAAAGACAGAACTTTTACAGAACCAGAATGGCCGAAATGCAAAAATACTTTGCAAATCAGTGATGTCACACTGACGTACCGGCCCCAAGGTTTTGGCGTGAAATTCAAAAAGGATACTTTGACCTTCATTTTCTGTACTAATAATCAACCTGTTACTGCCAAGTCAACTAAAGTGGAGTAGTTCAAGAATATCTTATCAACTTAAACTGATTCAATGTTTCACTTTAGTGGCCCCCTTTAATGGCTAGCAGAACATATTCGACAGACAAAAAAATCACAGGGAAAGAAACATTTGAAGGCACAAGGATTGAAAGAACACTGGTCTTCAACTTATCTTTACTTTGGAAAAACGTTACAACTAGGGGTGGGCAAACATTCAAAATTTCAAAATATGAATAGAATATTGAACGCTCACCAAATGTTTCGCAACACTCGACTAAATTTTTGCTACTGTTCTCCATCTGCTAAGCGAAGTATCATAAGTTATTGGATGTGGGACAAATGTTTTTGAACGAATGCAGAAACAAAATGCATAATGCAGCTATTCATTCTTGGAAAGCTTGTTTGCAACCGGTCTCTAAAGGTGGTGCTAAGCTATTTGTTTAGTTCTTTTAATGACAATTAGTGATCGTGTTTGAAACTGGTCCTTCATTCCTGATAATTAGCTGTCTTATTTTGCACCACCTAGTTGGTACAGGCACAGTATGCCAAAATAAATATTCCTGCTGTATACAGTGGAACCCCAGTTATACGTCTCCCGGTTTTGCAACGACCTAGGTCTTACAACGGATTAGCACAGTCCCGGCAAAGTCCCCATAGAAGCAGCGCATTAAAAACCTTGGTTATCCGACGTAATTTTACGCCTGACCCGCGTTATACAATGACCCTCGCTAAGTGCGGGACGCAACGGCAGATGAAAGAAAATTGCTGCAGGTCTCTTTCCTCACTCCGTCTCTCCGCATGCGGAGCGCTTGACACCGATCAACCAGCTCATTCCGGCACAGCTTTCTTCCCTGCCTCGTCTCATCGTTCGTTTCTCTCTCCCCCACCAGCACCCGCCCGCTGTGCTGAAATAGCCTTTTCTTCTCCACAATCACTTTTTCCCTCTCTTCTCGGTGGCGTCGCCTCTCGTCGCATTGGGGAAGCGTTTCTCTCCTAGTTTCCTAGCAACAGATCACCGACAAGGTTGTGCGGAGAGGCCTAGGTTTATCGCACGTGTTCTTTGTTGTAATCCTAGCAGCCAGTTTTCAGCGGAGGTTTTGAGTTGTGTGGAGCAACACGATAATGTCCCGAAAGCGGAAAGTTCTGTTGCTCGGTGACAAGCTGAATATTATAGAGGAAGTGGGAAAGCGACATGGAACCACGAAAGCCAGCATTGCCCAGGACCTCAAGATACCCGAATCTTCACTTAAGACGATCCTGGAAAACAAAACGGGGATATTGCAGAATGTCAACAAGTTCGGGCTCAAGCAGAAAGCGGCAAAAGAAGGACAGCATGAGAAGTTAGAAAAAGTTATCGTCAAGTGGCTGCATCAAGCACGGAGCTCTGCGATCAACATTGATGGCGCCATTCTAAAAGAAAAGGCGGACCTTGTGGCATTGCGTCTGAGCATCAACGACTTTCAGGCATCGAACGAATGGTTGGATCACTTTAAAAAACGAAACAGGATTGTGTACAGCCACTCCTGTGGAGAAAGTACTTTTGTGGATGTTTCAACGGTGAACGAGTGGATGGAGTCACTGCCGGAGATGATTGCTGCATACAAGCCCTGTGACGTTTTCAACGCCGATGAGAGCGGTATTTTTTACCATATGCAGCCCGAGCAAACCCTTGTGTTTAGGGGTGACAGCTGTCATGGTGGCAAGCGTAGTAAAGAGCGTGTGATGGCACTATTCTGTGCTAACGAGGACGGTTCCGAGAGGCTGCCCGTGCTCATTGTTGGAAAGTTTGCAAAGCCACGGTGCTTTAATAACTTGAAGACGCTGCCGTGCAGCTACAACTTCAACAAAAAGGCATGGATGAGATCTTCGCTCTTCAGCAATTTTTTGCAGAAGCTGGATAACAAAGTGGATACTGAGGTGAGGAAAATATTACTTTTTGTAGACAACGCACCGTGCCACCCTCCCGATACGTCTAGCCTGATGAAGATAAAGGTTGTTTTTTTTCCGCCCAACTGCACAAGCCGGCTGCAGCCGTTGGATGCCGGCATCATTAAGTGCGCCGAGCAAGGGTACCGGAAGCGGTTGGTGCAGTGTCGGTTGGTGACTATGGAGTGCAGCAAGTGGGAAAAATAAGATCAGTGTGCTCGAAGCCATGCATTTTATTGCCAGTTCATGGAACGCAGTGTCGCGAAGCACAATCGCTAACTTGTTCAAACACTGTGGCTTTAAGCGAGAGACTGCTTCCTCTGCTGGGGATGCAACAACCTCAATGCCGCTTGATGCTGATGCAGGCATCGCCGACGACGATTTCGAGGTTTTAAACCTCACCACGACCTTTGCTGAGTACGTGGAGCCCGACGACGATGTTGTGCCTTTCGGCACAACATTGTCGGCGCCTTTCGATTCTTTTCAACAGCACTCGTGAGCACGCAACAAATCGCGCGCGGCAATGATAGTAGTCACGTTTACACTGACACGTTAAAATGTGTACCCTATTCATACGCCGACGCTTGTAACACAGCAAAGATATTCGCCCACCCTTAGCGGATACGTGCTGTGTTAGGATAGTAGTGAAGACAGATGCCGCAGTTTCCGCAGCACGCCGGCCATGTGTTTCTATGTCACTGGCAGCTAAGCGCGCCCATCTGTTTCTGTCCCCTCAAAGTGAACATGGCTACGTTATTGCCGCAAACTTGCCGATATTAACGATATTATTCATCACTGATACGGAAGAAACTGTTTCAATGCACGTAATGTACTCACGAGAAGAAAAAAAATCGCGTTCGGCGTGTTCCGCCGGCCGCCATTTTTGTTTCGGTGTCCCGCACCCGCATCCCGCGTAATGATCGCACCCCTGAATTTGCGTCAATTTTTCTGACAAAAAAGTGCGATCATTATGCGAGTAAATACGGTAGTTTATATTGAAATTTCTCGTATATTCGTCACGCCAAATAAGTATTTTTATAGGCATAATTTATGTTCGGATTTCACGCTTTTTCGTGGTCCCGAGAAAGTCGTATAATCTTGGTTCCACTGTATATATGTGTCTGCATCTCACTATTCAATACTTACTATTCGTATTCTATAAAGTTTATATTCGCCCACCTTTAATTACAAGCCGTGTGATGACATAAGCATGCAGTCAATGTGAATGCCCATGACAAGTCATTCTGTATGCGTATTGCGCAGCCACTGACAAAGATGAATAAAATTTTTTACATGACAGCACGATTGATGCTGTGCTCACACAGCTATCACATTCTTTTTTAATGCAAGAGGCTTCATGTATTGTTTTTATTACATACCAAGAACACTTGCACCTCTAGACAAAAATGTGCAGCGGCATCTTTTATAATGATCTGCCAGATGTCCCAATCCTGGCAATGCCCGCACCTGCATATGGCGTTCCCTCAGCCTGTCATTTATTCCATCTGTATTCAAATTTCCTCTTCTAGCTTACCTTTTGCGCTAAGTTTGTAAATGGTGCTCTCTCATTGCTCTATGTCAGGAGTCGTACGAAAGGGCCAAGGCAATCCTGAAGACTCACCAGAAAGAGCACAAGCTGCTGGCAGAGGCACTGCTCAAGTATGAAACTCTCGATGCAGATGATGTCAAGCAGCTGCTGAGTGGGAAGGACCTGTCTCAGATTCGCAAAAGGTAAACTGCCTGCATTAGTATCTTGTGAAACACCTGGCTGTAGAGGCAGTAGTGGTTATTGCTCAACCATGCCTTGTCAATCTCGTGTGTGGCAAAGAAGGCGATGTGTGGCCTTGATCCAAAAGGAGTTTAAACCCTACATGAGGGTCTGCCACTAAACCTCCTGCATGTGACAGCAGTTCTTGATCAGATTAACCAGCACACGTCCCTCTCTAAGAGACAGGCGATTGGCCAACGAAGAGGGGGGCAACTTATGCTGCACTTCACAGAATAGTGGCGAGACAAGCAGTATGGCTTCAAATAGTCTGAATCCCTTCAGAACAGGTGCTCCCAAACTTCTTAGCTTTCACTTTCTGTCAGAGTGTTAATTGCCTTGGAAAGGTTTCAGCGCCATCATGTACACACATACAGAGGAGAGCACACAAGCCCTGCTCAGAAGGGCCAGCACGTTATGTTGAATGCGTTTTAAAGCTGAAAAGGTGTCAAGTTCCACAGGAGCCGGCATAAACTCTTCTGCCAAAGGGATGCCAGTAGCAAGTAGGCAGCACAAGGTGTACATTTGTAACTTTGTCCTTGGCTTTTAGCACACTGCTGCATGTATTGTAATATTTTGGCGTGTGCCAACAAATCATCCATTGTTCATTATTTCAGATACGCAAGAATAAAAGTGGTATTCTGGATTGTCATTCACTAGGGTGGCATGAATAGTTTTGCGAGCATTAAGTGCATTTCTAAACTCCGCATTCATTGAATGTGTATGTATGTGTACACTGTTCTCAGAGGATGCTTTTCTGCTGCAAGAAATAAAATGTTCATAGTTTCCCTTTTGTCACTTCAGTGCAGAACAAGAGATTTCAGTGGCAAAAGCTAGAATAGTCTTTTAAATGGTGTAGTTGACGAGCTTTTTGAACATTGGTAGTGTTGCGTGTTTGCTGCTTTGGCCAAACGCGTCGCTGGCACACAAAGTTTTGTACCAGAAACTCTTGCAGGGGAATTGCCTGCATTGTTTTTATTTTTGGAGCCCTTGTACATGCAATTTGCAGTTTGGCGTTTGGTTTGTTACGATTGCTTTGAGAATTCCTATGGCACTGTTCCCCCTTAAACGATTTCACGAGTGGTGGTTTTTTGAATCACTCAAGACATTTGGGTGGTTCTGTGAGGCAAGCATTAGTTGATAGGTCATGTATGCTACAACACTCATTTATGGGTTGTTTTGTGGAGGAGTGCAGAGCTTTGTTTTCTCACAAAAGAACAAATTCAGTGGCGCAATAGATCCTTTGTATGGGCTATGCTCTTTCTTGGCACAATTATTGGTAATGAATAGGTCAGAAAAGTAAAATGCCAGCAATGTTTATGAAGAAGATAGCATGGAACCTGCCATGTGCCAAGCGCTAATAGCAACAGCAACAAGTTGTTTTGCAGCTTGCGTGAAGCTCCTTGAATTTTTGCAAAGCAAAATTGACAAAAACTGAGGTCTGCAAGGATCTGGCCTAGGTATTGAAGCTATGAATTAGTCATTCAATGACGAGGTTGTGAAGCTTTAAAGAAACTTGTACTAGCTGGAGCTACGAGAAATGCACTACATTTATTTAAGCAAGGTTTCATGTTTTTTCGATGCTTCTGAGATTTCGTCCCAAGTTTCCTGCATTTGAAATCTCTTTATTGACCCTTTTCACGGCAATCCTGTGGGCACTGCCTCTTTTGATCACATAGGGATGCATTCATTGCTTGCCTCAGCTGCCTCCGTTGCCTCTGTGTTTACAATGAATGTATGCGATGCTGTTGCAGCTTTGCAAACCTCTGTTTTGGCGGATATCATAGACGGTGACTTGGTGGACTACACGTGAAACTTTGGCTACAGCTTCAAAGGACATGCAAGCACTTTGGGAGCTTCTTATGCTTTATCCAAATGGCACGAGCAGCATATACGGTGCTTGTAATAAAGGCGGGGCTAAAAATCTATTCCAAGCTGTACTAACTTTCCGCTTATGAATTGAATCAGTATCACTGTGTCTAGCTCTTCATTCTTTATTTAGCTAACAGTTTTAAGCAATAGCTTGTCACGTTTTCGACTTGGTAAAGTTCCCTGGGCGGTCACTATCCGATCGTTTACTTTCCTGATTGCTCATGGGCATGTTCAGTGCGTTGTAATAGCTTTTATCAAATACTTATTATATCACTAGTCACTCTCTTACTGTGTGGACTGTTACAAAACGTTCAGCTTTGAACATTAGTGTGCAGTCAGAGTAGTTTCCATTTCCCATGCTTCATCAGCACATTGATTAAATTGTGCGCCTGTTCACTTATTTTTGATATGTTGGTAATAGAGTGGGCATAAGTTTGCATGAGAGATGAGTGGATGTGTGTAGATAACGTGCAAGAAACTTCCTGTGTGCCAAGAAGCGGCGCTGCTTCCTTTGTCACCGTACAATGAGTGGTGCTCACTTGTGCAGGTGTTCTGGGGTTCAAGTCCTTTCCTTGGAGGTTAGGGTTACAATGCTGGTGGATGAGTGAATTTGAGTGAAGAGCCAGCAACACAGGCAGCCGTCTGTAGCAGTGGTCTGTGAACACAGATTCATTCCATTCCTTAATATGCCAGTCACAATTTTAGCAGCCAACTACTGCGTGGGTCTTCACTCCACCGCGCCATATTTTGCAGCGAGGCTGGAGCACAGTACGTTGGCAAAATCCCAGTTGCATTTCCGACAGCTGATCGCATGGAAGCAGGGAGTGGGTAGTAATGCCGTATTTGTGTGTTTTCGCTGAGGCAATGTGCAGTGTGCCGCCTAAAGCGCCATCTCATTTCTCTAGAGCAAATTGCTTCGTGAAAAGGGTCAATACGAGGTCATAAAATGTAACTGCACAGTCTATCACATAGGAAGTACAAGCTGTTCTTTGGAAAAGTGATGCTTGTCTAGGTATATTGGGCCTAAACAAAGGCTTGTCAAATTTTTTCACAACATAAAAATTCATGCACGAAGAGGTTAATGGCTTTATGCAGCAACCAGCAGATTGTAACGAGTAAGCTGCCTTGAGCAGCCTGGCAATAGTTCTGCCCAAATACTGCTTCATCAGTACGAGATTGGTCCAAGCGAAGCAAACTGAGGGGCTATGAGGTAGGCATCGAAGTCTACAACAAATGGATTGTGCAAAAAAGATTAATTTCCCAACACTGACTGAAGCCAGACAAAATGTTTGCCGATACTAGTGTAGATGGATGGGAAACACTGCACGAGGCTCGCCTGTCAACACTTGCTCGACTCCAGGGCTCAGTGCAGCTTTCGTGCACAACCTTCTAGCACTTGGGGGACTGAGGCAACATTTTTTGCAAACAGTGAGAACTTTTGTAGGTAACCGAAAAAGGCTTAGCAAGCAAACTACTACCGATAGCCTCCTTGACCTCCAGCTGTAAAGCTGCTAACCAGATTGGGTTGGTTTGACTTTGGCTGATATGAAAACAAACCCTGCCAAGTGTGGGCGAAAATGGAATTCAAGAATATTCAAGCACTTAATGAAAGGGGTTTCTAGGACCTTTCTGCTGATATTGCGAGGTACGGTGCATGTTGCGATTGGCCTTCTCAGTCTTGATGGGGCCGCACCTATCTGTGCCAAATGGGACATGCAGCTCCCCGGAGACATTCTACTGCTTGTCATATTGCGGGTGTAGCAAATTTTTTTGCCGACTGCCAATGGTGGCAACAACATTTTTTTTACATTGTGTACAGTTTAGACCCCTTTTCTCAGTTACGAGAGGCTGCAGAAATGGGTGTTTAATGTTGTGCACTGTGCAGTCTTTTTTTTATATACCAACTACTTAACCCTTGCTACATTGTGAAAGCATCATGTAAAATATATTTTTAGGAGATACCAGGACCACATGGTACTTACGTTTTCAACGAAAGAAAAATGTGTGGAAGTATGTGGATTTCATTAGTCAAAGATGCACAAAAAAAAGAACCATGCCAAAGGAACACAGTCTGGTGACACTTGTTAATTTTTATTTGCTTTGTTTAGATCTGTTAGTGTTCCATTACAAATGAATGCCTTAAAACATCAATGACTTATGTAACTGTAACAAAGAGGCCAAACAATCCTTTCTTTCTTATTTTCAATTACAGTAATAGGCTTAATATGTTTATAGTACTTCCCAAAACGTCATATACTCCTATGTACAGGTTATTTTTTTAACAGCATTATTAGGGTAGTATGTATACTCTGCAAGCACATCTAACTTGCAGAAGATAAATAACGTGTAATTATTAAGTATAACTGGTTGGTCGTGTTATAAACTCTTTCAAACAATAGTAATTTTCGTCATTGCAAGTATGCCATCTTAGTGTACAGTGAACGTAACTTTCCCACACAGAAATGCTTTTTCTTGTCTATGATTTATATTCAAGGCCAAGCTCATTACTTTTATGTACATTAATCAGAGAGAGGTCTTATGTACAACTAGCACCCGTGTTATCTGTTGCTCTGCTTGCCACTTCTCTCCAGTGCTGGTATCAGCACTCACAGATGAAATTCAGGCAAACAAATGGAGCCATTATAAGCATCGGAAAGACAGCGCCTTCGTTGTCTTCTGCATGCGCAAAGTTCAATAGCACTATTTTTTTTTTTTTTTAAGCACGCAATGGCCATCACATTTGTGAAGGTCACTTTGTCAGATTCCTTCCGATTGTCAGGCAAAATATATGAAACAGCTCGACGCATATACTCCTCTCTCCACATGGGCGGTGGTAGAGTTTTAGGGCTGCAGGCATTGGCTTTGTTTTATGTACAGTTTGTCTAAATCTCTGCACCTATTTTGTGTAGCCCAGTTTCGTCTTGTGGAATGGACGTGGGCCTGCATTGTGGTTACTTCTTGCGGTTGAGCACTTTTTCGGTGATGCTGATCAGTGCCTGCTTTTCTGGTGACTCGACCCACGGTGCGAGGTGCCGCACGGCTTCGCTGCAGTGCTTCTGTGCCAGCAGCCGCGTGTGCTCTAGGCCATCACTCTAGAAGACAAGATGCACCAAGAAAATGTTACTAGCTGAGCGCAATGAAAGCCTGCTTTCTCAGATTTCTGTAATGCTGGGCTACTTACCTTCAGAACTGCCTCATAGGCCCTTTCCACATCTCCAGGCTCTGAGAAGCGTCGCATTATCATAGCATTCAGCTCAGGGTACTGGGAAAGAAAAAAAAAACATGGGCCATTCACTGCAGGAAAGACTTGCACAAAGTCTGAGCAGTGTGTTTGCAGAAAGCGCTGTACCTTGTCACAAGCAAACAGGACAGGTGCAGTGGCAAGTCCTAGCCGGAGGTCAGCAGCAGCAGGCTTGCCGAGATCAGACTGGCTGGATACAAAGTCTAGGAGGTCGTCAACCAACTGAAAGTCAGTGCAATAATCAGTGCTTTTCCGTTGTAAAGCGCTGTGTATACTAACCTGAAATGCAATGCCAACATTTCTGCCATACTGGTAGGCTGCCTCCTGTATTTTCTCATCTCCACCTCCAAGTATGGATACCTAAAGAGACAGGCATTATTAATACTTCTTCCATAAATGGCTGCACATGCTGGATGCCTTCTCACTGTATTAGACGAAGAAGATCCAAAAAAGTCATGTCTAGTTTTCTGTTCACCTTAGTCCCTATATGCCCACAGAACTATGTGCATTTAGGTGTTTATTTTTCTACTAACTACCTGTAAAAAAACTGGTGGCATCCCTCTTCAAATTACTTATGCAAAAGGTCAATGTGATGCTCTTGACTGTTTTCCCCTACAGTCTCCTCATTGTGGCCCATCCGATTTCTGGTTGGTTGTGAGAATCAATTTCTTATGGAAGAAAGGAACCCTTCAGGGCAAGAGCACATATATCAATGAATATTCTTCAGTAAAGAGCTAAATATATTGCACTCAAAGTTCGATGCTGGAAGTTGTGGCAAGATTTGATGTTCTGATCATGGAGATAGAAAGGCCATTAAATGCGTCATGTAATTGCTTTGTAATATTTGACTACATTTTGGATGTCCTCTCGATCTCATTACTATCTTGTTTTTAAATGCACCATGCACAATACTGTGTACAATAGCACCAGTTCAGCTGCTTTGTGGTAGTGCTCTGCCATGCAGTTAAATTATCTGATCGCTATCCAACTCGCCTCATTTTTACATCACTCTTACAAAAGCGCATGATGTTGAGCTGTCAAAAAAAAAAAAAAAAGCCTCGAGGGCACTCACGGATCTGCAGGCAAAGGCAATGAGGCTGGCAGTCTTCTTGAATGTTTTTTGTATATAATGAGAGAATCGCTCTCCCTCGTCTTCTTTGGAACCCAGCTGCATGAATTCTCCTTGAACTAAGTCCACAAGAACCTGTTTGAAGAGCACAGGGATGAGTGATCTTGGGTGCCAACACATACACACTCTACATGTAGCTAGCTGGCCTCAAATGTTTTCCTTTGTGTCCCTCCCCATGAGCTTGATGAAATACATCCAAGCTCAGGTGAATCCATATGCTGCCTGGACTGTCCTGATTTTTTTTCTTTTATACCTGTAATCTTTGCAGGCATTGGAAGCAGTGAGAAAAGTGCGTGGGATGACTGAGAGGGCGAGAAAAAAAAAAGAGCAGCTATTCTGAAGCATGTTTACCAGCTCTGGCTTGTAATACTGCTCTCAGAATGCTTTCTCGTGCAAGCACCACTCCCTGCGAAAAGTTAAGCTTCTTGCACAGGCCTACTGGTGCAATGTATAAACAACGCCAGCTGATGCAGTATGTTCAAAACTGCTATGATACAGTAGAGCCATGCGATAAACGCTACTTGCCTGAGACAGGAAACTATTGACGTCATTGCTCCCAATCTTGGCAAGCAATTGTGCTGTTCGGGAGAGCACGAAGTCACCCGCTAGAATTGCCTGTGAAAGGACATTTTCTATGTCATAAAGTGTTTCTCCACAAAGACTTGTGTTCTGTCTGTGTTCAAAGCCTTTATTGCATCTACAATTTTGGCAAATGGCCTGCCTGCACCTACACCAAATAGTCATGAAGCAGTAGAGGCCAACAAAAGGACCAGTGAAGTGAGAACGCCAAGGGTTGAAAACATGCTGAATTGAAATTTGAGCTGTTCATGCAATTAGTTGGCCAGCTCAACCGCAAACTATTTACTGTCATTACACTTGTTAAGCACATGTCTCAGTTCCAGTGTCTGTTCCACACTGAGCACATCCTATACAGGCCCAAATAATAACCTGTGTTCTGTAATGCTAATTATCCACATCACTGTCCCAGCTATTTGTAACAGGACTCAAACTTCATGATAACACTGGCAAAAGCTTGTACTTTCCCAGCCAGTGCTGTGGCTTCAGGAAGCCCTTCAGTAGCCGCAGAACCTGCAAGTCTTTTCCCACCAACAACTGTGCAAATCAAAGCCTGCTGTAAAACGTTTTTCTATTTCTGCTGTGAAAGAAATGCAGGGAACATTCATCAGTTGTCATCATCCTCACCTTTTTCTGCCCCCATAACACGTTGACACTGGGCTTTCCTCGCCGTGTGTCGGAGGTGTCAATGACATCATCGTGGACAAGGCTGGCAGTGTGGATCATTTCGCACAATAATGCCACTTTCTTTTGAAAATCTAAAAGTCTGCATAAAGGACCAAGACATTTTATACACACATGTAAGAATGTTCAATGTAGCAGCTACAGCAAAGCTGTATAAACACAGAAATACATATTACTGTGACTCCACAGCCATTAAAACTGCCATATTCTGCTGACACAACATACACCATGAGGCATAACTTTATAACTAATGAATCTCGTTGTACCTCAATTTTCCTTGGCACAATTTATGACAGTCACACTCAATGTGAAAATGAACGCATCCACATCTCAACTGACAGACAGTAGCAGCAACCACTTACACATTTCTATTGTGCACATGAATGTTCACAGCTCTGGCCATCAAGGTGCAGATCATCGGGCGAAAAGCTTTTCCCTGGCCATCAAAGTAGTAGCTGGCAATTTCGTTCAGCTGAGGCTTTGACACCCATAACTCCTGCATGAAAAAAAAAAAAGGATGATGACAGAAACAGCATCATTTCCATCGGCACGTTCAGTCCAGCCACTTAAAGGGACCCTGAAATGATTTTGTACAAATGTACCGAGTCATTAGGGTAAATCCTTCTGATCATTAAGTGACACATTTAAACGCTTGGCAAAAAGCATGTAATTTATTGTAAGGTTTTAATAATGTGCAGCAGTGCTGCTCCCCTGGGTTTTCAGCTGCCCTATCTGACGTCAGTTGGACAAGCTATCCGATTGGCTGCCCAGGTCGCAATATCAATCATTTTTCCGTCTTTATGGTGAACAAATGTTTGTAATATTTGCAATCTTGGTTAACCTGTTTCTATAGAAAGTAACAGAAAGAGAATTCAAAATGACAATTCATCACTACATTCAAACACTTCTGGCACACAGCAAGTGCCGTCTGCTTGTGTTGCAACGTGCTCTGTGTTGGTGTCAATCTCTTTTCGCAAGCACCATGGTTCGTCCTTACTGTGTTGCAGGCTGCAAACGTGGTCGGCGATATGTCCGGTATTCGAGTAAACGCAAAGTGTTTTACCAGATGAGCGGAGGCGCAAACGTGAACAGCCTGCATGATGCAGCCATCTGGTGGCACAGAGCTAATATAGCATAGAACGATAGAAAGCTGAGCTAGTTGGTAAGGATTCATAATGCAAAAAAGGGTAAGGCGTGCAGACACGGATACAAAAGAAGTGTGCAACAAACACGAACGCAGAGTTCGTGTTGTCCACTTCACTTTTGTGGCTGCACGCCTAACCCTTTTTGCATTACTAATATAGCAGTTACCAAGTGTATTCAACTTTGTTGCTGGTGTAAATTTTCAGCACGAGCGCTATTATAAACCCATCTTTTTAAATGTTTAAAATGTGTTACGCTTCTTTACAGCAATAATAGCTCTGTGTTTGGCTGGTTAAAGTCTGTGCCACCAGGTGGCTACACTGTGCAAGCTGCTCAGGCTGCTCACGTTTACGATAAAGCCCCTTCATCACGGTGGTAATAGTATGGAGGGATTTTGGTTTACGCCTCCACCCAACCACCAGGCATGCTCGGCGCTGCAACAGAACGCTTGCAACGCTCGCTGCTTGACAGCCAGGTGGCTAGCAGAGAGGTTGTAGAGAGCTGGCTCCAAAACAGTCGGAAGTAGATAACACTACGCCACATCATTGATGCAGAGCCGCCCCAATCACCCGGCAAACAAGTTGAGGAGGAAAAGCATGCCTAGGGAGGAGGGTAACTTGTAATCGTCCGTAGCTCTCTTAACATGACACTTGTGGTGCTGCTGATGTGTTACTATAGCTGTACCCTACGTATCTACAAAAATTGTCCAAACAATTTCACAGTCCCTTTAAGTTTTTAGCTTGACGCCAATTACGATTTCCCTATTCAAACATATACACGTAAAATGCAGAAGTGCTTTTCTGGAAAGTTCTAGTGACTCTAGGAAGCAGAATTTCATTTGAGGGCCTGAAATTGTTTTTGGAAATTCCTGGAAACTGGCGAGTAAAACGAAACAAAGCACAAAGTTTGCATGTAACTCTGCACCAAAAATGGATATCGCTGTTCTGTTAACTGCATCCATTGAAGCATTAAACCAGACAAATTTAGTATATTATGAATTTTTTGCAATGTTTACCAGAGTATTGCAAGAGTCCTACTCGCAAATGATCAGTACATTTGAGTGGTGTATCGTACATCAAATTTTGTCCGCTTTAGATGTATTATTAGGTACAGTGTATCCAATTGTGATATTGGTTTTATAAAATTTTAGACATTAACGGCTTAAATAAAAATATACTTTCTACAATCACCAAATTCTAAGTTTTTATTTGAAATGCAACAAACCTCATCAATATCAGTGCAGTGATTACCAAGAAATATGATATCTTTTTTCCCATGTATTTAGATGGGAGCCTCCAAGCTAAAGTACAGTGAACTGGACTATATGGGCAGTGCCCCAACTGATGCACCCCATGCCTTTTCACATGTATCGCGCGATGTGCTGGTCACAGTGGCAGCATTGTCATCACTAACTATTGAGTGCATCTAGCAAACTGTAGCTCTACGTAAGGCCTGTCTGGAGCGCATGTCTGGTCAGACGCCAGATCTGTGTTCCAGACCGGCCGTGCTCTAGTGTGCAACACGCTTCGTCACGATGCGCCTTCAATAGTTGCTGACTGCAGCACCAATGCTACTGGCTACACAAAACGAGTCAGGCTGCAGTCGTACCACTTTAGAAAGGTTCTAGTACACTCTAGCTAAAGCGTCTTCTTAATCGGACATTGAAAAGGTAACTGCAAAGCTGACGCCTGTATTTCAATATCAGTGCTGTGATCCTCCTTTTTTTTTTTTTTTGGCCATCAGTGCTGCACGATATATACACAACTCCAAACTGCAGCACAGATAACATTTGCAGTTGACAAACTGCACTAAAGGTTAACCTGTTAAGGCAGCTGCCAGTTTTTACTTATGAAGCTTTCGTGCTATTCTGCCTCTCATGCTTTCTCTCTCATTGTATGTTAACTTCAGCCTCCAAAAAGACTGCCTGATTCCCGATTAATTCCTTTAGTAATTTGAATAGTGACTGTGTTATATTCAGGCCACACAGCTCCGGCACATTGCCAGCAATCATGCAGCCAATGCATGGATGCTGATCTTCACAATGTACACTACTTGCAGGACCAGAAATTTTTGTTATTTTTTTGCTGTGAACAGCATTTGCAAGCTTGAAAATGGGTCTGTTGTGTGTGTAAATTTGTCACACTATGCATCCAGCCAAGCATGTTAAAGAGAGCATAAGCTTTTGCTAGCTAACTGCATGACAGAAATGGCATGGGAGCGATGACAGTGTTGTCACGATGACACACTAATACTTTGTTCACTATCTGATTGTTGATTGAACATACTGATGAGTCGGGGACTCGTAACTGCTGTCCCCGTTCTTGCTATTTTCTTAGTCGGTAGGGTAAACAAACATTTTTAATTATGTCCACTTATGAAATACATTTCAATTTTATGTCAACAAAAGGTGTATGTTCCAACAAAAGCTACGTAGGGTTTTTAATTCCTTAGTGCTTACCCAAATTTCAGTTTATGTTGTGCTGTGCGTTCATGCTATGTAGGTCAAAAACAGTAACGTGCCATACTGTACTCTAGTGGGGGCACTGCTATGTGCATGTTAAGGACATCTGGTAGCGTCATTCAATGACTGTGTGCTTGCTTTTCACATAGTGTCTACACATCCTGGTCTCACACATTGAGTATTGAAATTTGCAATGAAAACAATAATGCACTGTAACGCAATGCTGGTACAACAAATTATGTAAATAATTATAGTGTAGGCTTAATGTTGCAGCATAGAGGAACATGTGCTGCAATGCTAACATTTGATATTCCAGCCAAAAGATGTACTTGGGCCAGGTAGCGTGACATGTAGCATGTTAAAGCGGCCCTGAACCGCTCCTCAGGCTTGGTGAAATAACATAGCCAGCGGGTAGCATACGCTGCTGTGAACATGTCAGGCAAGTTTTGCTTTCGTACGCGGTGCGCGGAGCTCACAAGCAGATCGCGAAGTCACCTTTTTCTCAAATGCTCTCTTTTCAATAGAAGGCCCTGTCTTCACTCTTTTCTAGACCCACTGTTTTATCATCGGATACACTATTTCGCCATACCCCTAGACGGCTGCTATTGGCTGCGTAGATACCACGGTCGCTGCGGGGTTCTGCCTCGAGTCCACTGGCCAAACGCACTGCGGCTCGCTGAGGACAACTGCGTTTGGCTGATGTTTAGCACGCCATAGGCACTAGAGGCGCAAGTCATGATGTCTACATTACAAGAGAACTGCTTGTTGGCCTAGTTGGTGCTTGCTAAAAGACATGTTTTTTGCCACAAGTTAAAACACACACAAAAGAAAGACGCATAAAGACAACACGGGCGGCAGATGTTCACCTGCCATGTTGTCTTCTATGTGTTTTCCTTTTGTGTGTGTGTTTTAAGTTGAGGCAAAAAACGTGTCTTTTGTCTGCGTTAACATACAAAATGAAATTAGAACTGCATGCCACGGCGACACATCTAGAAGGAGGAACGTTGTGCGCACACCCCACTGCGCCGTAGCCTTCACAGTGCAAGGCATTGAAGACGGAATGGGAGCACAGCGGAGGCCGTGTTTGATTGCCAACAACTCGACTACTGCTGAACACATCGAAGCACTTTTTGTGGCAAGGTATTTCTGAAATAAGCTGTTTTCACTTCAAACACCTTTCTCCACTTCAATAAAAAGTGGTTCAGCAATACGAGGTCAGCCATCAAGCATGGAAGGAAGGATTAGGAAGGACATGGCAGGCACAAGGTTTGTTATTGAGCAGCAGTGGAAAATACTGCTGTTGCACAACAGTTGACATAATTCATTTGATGACAGCAACACCGATACATTGTACAGGTCTGTTTTTAAGGAAGGACTGGTGAATAAGCTTGCATAGCTGATAGGCACTACTGCTGGGGTGGCGAGCCGTAAAAGTGTGCGTGCATGCATGTGTGTGTGTATGTGTGTTGAAAGACATGTATTTTAGCAAGCACCAATTAGGCCAACAAGCAGTTCTGTTGTAGCATACGAGTGTGTGTGTGTGTGTGGAGAGAGAAAGAGAGGTGTGGAGGGGGGGGCAAGACGCCATAGGCATAAGCTCAGACTTCAAAATCCAAGCTACCTTGTACATGCAGCTGGGAGCACACAATTTCGCTCTAAAGGCTGCCTGCCCTTTTTCTTCAGTTTAAAAACCCACACCATATTTTGCTTTTTCGTTGCTATTATGCAGGAGTAGACACAACAGATTTGGGTGAATTTATTTAAATGCCATGACTAAATGGTGCCTCATCTGAAGCTCACATGCACAGTCATGTCAATCAAGTTGTCAAGATGGTCACAGCTTTCAGTGGTGATGAGAGGCCATGAGGCTATCGCATTCAGCAACAACTGTTGAAACAAAGCACACTCAAAATCTTTTATCTATAAAGATTGTGTGCGGAGTTGTCCTCTGACATAAGAGATCTTTCATGAAAATGTTGTGCGGCCCCTTGCGGATGTACCTTTTTGATGGCATCATAGATGTCTGCCAGGTCCTGCTTGGACAGCTCGAATGGGTCTGTGCTGGTCTCGGGCAGACTGCCTGGTTGCTGAACCAGGGGTGCCTGAGACCAGGGGGCCGTCGTCATGAATGTCCGACGGGGTGTGAACTGGGCTGGTGCAGTGGTGGTGCCATGCCTGCAACTGCAGCAGCTGGCTCGTGTACCTTGGCCACTGCCGCCAAGGGGGTGCTGCAACCTCCTGTCCTGTGTCAGAGCAAAGGCGCATCACATTTTAGTTTAACGGGCTCTGTCCTCCGACAGGTCTTGCCAATTGAGTGCAATCCGGGCATTCACTTGAATAGCACTTCCAGGAACACCAGTTACTGCAAGGATGGCTAAAGTTGATTGATTTATTAGCCTATGGAAGATCACTCAGCATTTATGTGCCAATGCCTATAATAGAGAAAATTGCATTTATACACACTACATCTCTTCTTCAATTTCGGTCACCCACGAAAGGAGATGAATTGGCATCAAGCATCGCCTTGTAGTGGTTGGCGATGCAGGCAACCTGCTGGTGCCAAATTTTCATTTGTTTTACAGAATATTGATTATTCTTGACAAAATGCTACCAGAATTGTTTTGTCAGCTGCAGCTAGTTGCAAATTTCCAAAGTGGTGGTAACATACTTCTCTCGCATTTGCAGCACATTTGCAAATTTGATGTACACAAATGTTGCTCTTGGCAACAGTGGCACATGTGCTGGTTTAGAACACTGATCTCTCAAATTAGCTTGACTTCATTTATTGCCTCCTTAAGGTTACAGCCATGAAGTGCTCATTCCTGCTTCTTCCAGAGGGTGTTTTTGTGCACTTACAGTGAATCGAGGCAAGGAATGCGACTTTTTTACAAACATGCATGCTTTAAACAGTAGCACAATGTCTCAAGATGTGCAGAAATGCACGCTTTGACAAAATTGGCAGCCGTGATATATGTAATACAAGAGTGTTCACACACACATTGGCACTCTGAAACACTCAAAACCTCGTGGCATGCTTTTGTGGCTTTGCACTGGCAAAAAAGGTTTATAATCCTGTAAACTCTCAGTTGTATGGACATTGATTCAATGAACATTTCAGAATAACAAACTTTTAGAAAATCTTTCAGTTGAACGAACTTGATCAGTGGGCCCCGGCTCATTTTTGAAATTGGTTCAATGAAGCTTTGCGCTCTGCAACGCTGTCATAGCCAATGCCCGCTGCCCCGAACTGGCCCTCCAGCCATGTAACAGTAACACTGGCTGCAATTAGAAACTGCTGGCATAAATCTTGCCTTCCCACTGTGTGGTGAAAGCAAGCAAGAAGGACAGTGCAATGACCCTGGGATGTGGACAGAGGTCTGTCACCAGCTGGATATTGACAGCAATACTTCGTTTGAAGACTATATGCAGTGCGACAGTGAGCTCGTTACCTGTGCTGAACTATCAGATCTGAAAATTGTTTCCAGCATTCATCCCGAAAAAGAAGAGCGATGAAGAAGGTCCAATGGCAGAGGCAGATTCAAATCCTGTAACTCTAGCCAAGGCTTTAGGATGCCTTGGTAAGTTGCAAGACTTCGTGTCTCAGTAAAAAGCTGTGCCAGAGGAAGTCGCAAGAACATAGACTCGCTGGGCAGCTTTGTTACTTCTTGCACTTTTACGAGCACCAGTGCAAATAAAAATTAGATATTTTTTTTTAAATGAGATAGGCAGCACCGTAACTGGTACTTCATATATGATGTACATAACTCCATAAGTTGCATTTCACACTTTTGACTCGATGTCTGCTGTGCCCTATGCAGTTCCATATTCTAGTGAATGTTAAGTTTAGTGAACTTTCAGTTACGTGAACTATTTCCTTGAGTCCCTTGAAGTTCACTCAAGTGAGAGTTCACTGTACAAAATAAATCCTGCAACAGGTCTGGGTATCCAGCATTCAGCTCCATGATTCACAGTAACATGTTAAATATCCAGAGAGGGATAAACACAAAATGTTAGAACTGATAGCGCTATCATTATCATTCATTATGTCGCAACTAGTGGTTAAGTGTGAAAGTACCATGCATGAAGGAACACATTAGTTTCAATTGCTATCTGCATGTGCTTCATGTCTGTGGTTATTGTTGGCCTCCCCAGCACGTTGTTATAGAAGTACTGCCAGATTCACTTCAGCTGATCTGCCCACAGGCATAGTTGGCCAGCCCTACTGAAAGATCACAGAAAAGGGTGTAAGAAGCATTCTTGCAGGAAAAATATCGCCTTTCTTTTTCAGTAAATTGAATCCATCAGTGTGAAGTCTACGCAATTTTCTGTTTTTCGATAACTATTACATGCACTAGCGTCAAGTGTAATGGTTATCGAACTAGCATGTTGAATGCCAAGTGTATGCCATGTTTGGGACTAAAAATCTCTAATGTTGATGGTGTTTGGTTTGGGTATCAGGAAAAGAAAAAAATCAAAGGCATAAATATGTTGTATGTTCCGGTTTGTGATCTCAGCATAGCAACTTGTATATGCATTTCCATTCAGATGGAATGTTCTTTGATAAAAAATGTATAATTACGAACAAAAATTATGCTGAACAAATTATATTAATGTGAGCCCCGAACTGTTAGTTAGCAGCGCATGACTTTACTGCTTTCCCTTTGTTTGAGTGTGTGCACATTCACATAATAAACGAATTTTGCACCAAAACCACGCTTGCAAGAAAGGTTCAGCTGTTTGACGAGCGCAAAAGCATCCTGCATATATGGCCCTCCCAGACCCCAAGTGCATGCGCACGCATACAAGGCATCAAGTAGAGGTAGGTAACAAATGTGAAACCTTGGAAGCATTTTACGTTAGAAAAGCTGGTTCAAATTGTGTCAGTGACACATCTGTTTTTCTGTACGAGGCTGAGCAGAAATTCCTTTCACACTAGCTCAGATAACGTGCTTTTTACCCGAATCTACTTGATGCCTTGTACAAGTGCGCATGCACTCGGGGTCTGGGAGGGCTATATTTGTAGGGTGCTTTTACACTCATTAAACAGTTGAAAGTGACCATGTTGTCTCCTTTCTTGTGTCGTTTTGGCGCAAAACTCGTTTATTATGTCGGATAACCAACTAGCCCAGCAGTTCACTCTTCTAAAGCACATTAACCAGCTTTGTGAGCAGTTTTGCATCTTTGCCATCGCATTACTAAAGTATCTTTGTTCATTACATTAGTTAGCTCGACTGAATGTCCCTTTTCCTTGCGAAGGTATACACCGCTACTGTGTCAATCACTTTCCATGGGCACCTTGAAGGAATAGCTGCGGGCATTTGTGGCATCCTTGACCAAGTGTGCATGCTATCCATTCACTAGTACTAGCTGATGGAGAAAGTATGTTCAGTGCACTAGCAACAGCAGAATTCTTGTCTGTCTAGCAGGGCTACAGTTATTCACAAAATTGTAGCCATGTTGAGCTGTCTTGTGGGTGTGATTCAGCAAAATCGTATTGCAGTTGGCAATGCATTGAGCAAAACTGACTTATTACTTGCCTTGTTCAGCAGAATAGGGCAGGTTGGATATGCATAGTATGCAAATTTGACATTCTTTTCAATAACCGTGCTAAAATTTACACAAATGCATAGTTGAGGGAGGGGGGAAGGGGTTAATGTGGTATGTGCCAACTTGGTAGGAACAACACACAGCGTGAAGGACAAGGACCGCGAGAGACGACAAACACAGCGCGGTGTTGGTCATCTCTCGCAGTCCTTGTCCTTCACGCTGTACGTCATTTTTACCATGAATTACCAACTAGCCCAAGCAACCACCCTAGTACCAACTTGGTCCGTAAGGAATACAAAAATATAGGGACGTGCATATTTTGCTTAACATGCTGCAAACTGCTGCCATGACAGTGCAAACAAACTTGCATTTCTGTCTGCAGGCAGCTGCAGAAGGCAGCCAGTCATGGAGGGTTCTTGCCTGTTGCCAGCTCCTCTTCAAGAAACCCTCCATGACCGGCAGGCAGTGACAAGTTTATTTGAGCCATCGAGGCAGCAGCTTGCATCTACATAAACGAAGGCAACTTTGCACTTCTTTCTTTAAAAACCAGGCAATTAACCATGCCAAGTGTTACACTGACAGACTCCAACATGCAATGATTCTGCAAAATTTGAGCAATAACAGTACAGTGGTAAGTGAAATATGCATGTCCCTGTACAAAGTTGTATGTGAAAGATGGGCAGTGGAGCCACCTTTTCCACGTTGCTGATCATAATAAGCCTCAATAGATGTAGAATAGCAGTGCCTCTGTAATGTGACTAATCTTTCTTCACTTCTAGTGCACAGAATGCATGGGACTTAAAGAAAGAAGAGCTGGACTTGTTTTTACCAGTCACCTTCTTCAGCTAGAGCAACATGGACTTGGCATGCAAAGAAGACAAATTTAAAATAAAGAACAATACTGCAAGTGCAGTTAGTAATGTTTTGATGCATAAGCCAGGTGGAAATGCAGATCACGAGATGCAGACCTAGGGGACTTAATATTGTGTCGCTCCTGGATGCACAGCACTTGTGCAAAGAATACGAGAAAACTTCTGCAATATAGTCGTGCCTTGTCATGACTTCATGCACACACATGCTGTAGCCAGCTGTACACGCCCCGTATTTTAGTTGCTTGTAACTAAAACTGACATGCGCTTGCAATGCTGTCCTGTTTCAAAGTGGAATACTATGCAACTTTGCACTGCACTGTAACTTCTGCTATGCAACACGAGTGCTGATTGATAGCATAGGGGAGACCTTGTATAAGCTCGCACTGGCAATTCACAACATACTGCACAAACACCTGAGTGCAAGAACAGTGTGGGAGGCTCTGACGTGGCAAATGGTTTTGAAAGTGCAGTGACTTTGATGAAAGGTACTTTGAAAAACTAAGAAATAAATCAGTTCCATAAGACTGCTAGTGCTCTTTACACATGGTGATAACCTACTATGCCTTCATAGGGAAATATTCAGCGTGCACAATTGACAAGGACACAGTGAAGTGGGACACACGAGCGCTTACTCACAACTGTGTTATTTTCGGAAAGACGCAGAACATACACGTACACCCCAGCTATCAGCCCTGAGCATGTGCAACAAGAGTCGTCAGTAAAACAGAAACAAATTAAAAACAAATTAAAAAGGTTCAACCAGTATTTAAAAAAGCAAATTCATTTTCAGTGATTTCAGCAATCTGTAATTCTGAGGCAGTTGCACAATATTTGAGAGAAGACAAAACAAAGGGATGCAGCGGTTTCAGCGCTGACGTACAAGATTTATTTTACTCTATTCTCCACACACAGCTGTTAAAAAATGTTAAAATGTGCATTTGCGAAGTTAATGATGAAGTAAAATTTAGAAATGACAGCGGACCACCCGTGGAAAGCTTTATGGAAGTACTATTCTTTTATCTTAGCTCTACTTTTGTCAGTTGGAACGAAGCAATGTAATTGCAAAAATCAGGTATATGTATAGGTTACAAGGTAGCCCCAATACTAAGTGACATTTTTCTAGCTCGTGTAGACCAAAGTATTCACAGTGCTTTAGGAAGCTTGGCAAAAATTTTCCGATTTGTTGATGATTTTTTGGTTATTTTTGATGGGAATGAGCATGGCTCTAATGTGGTTAGTGTACTAAATGTGTTTCATGAATGTGGCCTAGGCCTTAAGTTTACCCATGAGATTGCCAACGAAAACGAACTACAGTTTCTAGATTTGTCTCTGCGATTGCTACCCGACCACGCGTGCTGAATGTACAGCCCTAGATCAATAAAACCCGTATTACAGTACAAATAAGGACATTCGAAGATTGTAAAAAGCGTAATTGCGGTGTCTTGCCTTCGAGCTGCTTTAGTAAAATCTTGTTGCCACCGAATAAAAGAAAGCTTTGCTAGTCAGGCAACAAGACTAGCTTCAGTAGGATTCCTGGAACACTTTATAGTCAGAGCGGCTGAAAAGGTAATAAAAATAGTCAAGGGTGTACGAACCACAGATTCAAGGAACAGGCTTAGCACGAACAAAAAGCATCTTGCGGTTGTACCTTACGTCCATTATTTTTTCCCATGGGGTAAAGAGCCGGTATGGCGTTGAAGTGGTTTTTAGCACTCCTAACAAGGTGCAAAAACTGTGCCAAGCTATTTCAAATAAGTTTGACAATAGGGTAAAAGAATGCAGCTGCGGTCTTAAAGAAGATCAAAAATTTGCAAAATTCAGAATAGGTGTTGTGTACCAGCTCCTGTTAACCTGTGGCAACATGTACATAGGCCAAACCGGTCGGTGCATAAACACCCGTCTAAAAGAACACGGACATTCTCTCAGTAAAGAACACTATTTGCACTTGTTGAACCACTGTAATCTATGTCACTGTGATCCGGTATTTTTTGACACCGACATTTTGTTTTCAGATAAAAACAAACTAACACGTGAAATCACAGAAGCGTTTCATATCAGAAAGTGGGCTGAAAAATGCATAAGCCAACCATTGGTTGCAATCACTGAAAATTAATTTGCTTTTTTAAATACTGGTTGAACCTTTTTAATCTGTTTTTAATCTGTTTCTGTTTTATTGATGACTCTTGTTGCACATGCTCAGCGCTGATAGCTGGGGTGTACGTGTATATGTTCTGCATCTCTCCGAAAATAACAGTTGTGAGTAAGCACTCGTGTGTCCCCCTTCACGGTGTCCTTGTCAATTGTGCGTGCTAAATATTTCACAATGAATTCATACCAACTCGCACAACTATCAGTTCTGCAACTACGCCTATTACAAGTTTCTCTGGGGGAAGCAATCCTCAATATTTGTCCTCTAGACAAAAAAATGTCCTCATGCCCCACGACTAATCTCATTCCTGCCAGTCTTCCAGGTCAGTGGCCTAACCAGGAATATTTCTTTGGGAGGAGGGAGGGGTGGGGTGGGGGGGAGTGTAGCATGTAGATAGCACGGTAGGGGTAGAGGTCTGTCTGCCTATGTCCGCAATTGTCTAAATACAGTTGCATTTGTAAAGACACAGTTCTCAACAAGATAATCTACCTAGGCTTAGACACTCATGACTTAGATTATCTTCTCTTTCAGAAAGGGTGTTGTAGTACTCTTTACAAGGGATTGAGCTCATCGTACGGGAGACAAACTCAGATACAGACCATGGATGAACATTTATGCATTTTCAGAAAAAATAAATACGTCTGTTTATAATCATGGAAAACTTGCAGCCTTGCGACTTAGTTTCACTTTTTGGAAGTGCAATCACAATATTCCTGGCACGAGGATAAATTGTAGGGATGCTTGAAGTCACTGCACTATGAAGCTCCGATTTGCTTCTTCACGTGAACATAGTCAAATTCTGGGGTGAAACTCCTGCCTTCACCTTTTCCTTCTATTTCACCTTTCCATCAGAGATGCGATGCCAGAAATATTTCAAGCTTGAAAATAACAAACGTTCATGTACAGCTAAGAACCGAATGTGCCAAGCACCACACTTGCATCCAGAACCTCAGGAGAGCTTGGGAGCTTAGTTGTAAAATTTTGGTTGCACCTTCCAGCAAATAATAGCGTGGGATTGTGCAAGCTGCAGTCTGGGACATACACATTTGTTTCTCTCTACACTGCTGGGAACTATTTAGGCTTAGTCTTGGAACTGCAAGGGCACATGCGACAATTAAGGAATTTGGCTGCCTAACCAGCATCCTAGAGACTCACCACGCACGTTGACCAGTACTGCATGCATGACACTAAAAGGTCCTGCAACAATGATCACGCTGCTTTTTTGGCGAGGTTCTAATGTTCTGCTTTTTTGGTGAGGTGCTGTTTTACAGCAGCTTTAATGAATCCCTGAAATGGTTTGGACAAGTTTTGTAGACACGTAGGGTGCAGCTACAGTAAAACAGTTTAAGAAGCATCTGTATGAGAGAGCTTTAGCTTGTCTGTTACTTAGGTAAATGCAGGTGGACTGGGTGTTTGGGGTGTAAGTGCAAAAGTGAGCGGCCGGCACCGTGCAGGAAGAGCTCAGACAGACAAAAAAGAGCCATAATTGCAGTAACCAAGTGTATTCTACTTCGCTGTTGGTGTGGAGTGGCGAAATCGTGTTGCTGCAAAAAATTTACACTCGCAGCAGAGTAAAACAGACTTGGCTACTGCAATATTAGCTGTGTTTGTCTGGTTGAGCTCTGCACCATGCAGGACACTCTAGTGTACCTGTATGTGCTCCCATGTACAGGAACACTAGGCCGCTCACGTTTACGCCTCCGCCCCAACGCCCAGTCCGCCTGCGTTTACCAGAATACCTGACAAGCTAAAACTATTAAGAGAGCTACGGAAACAACGCACGGCGCGTGAGCAAGTCTCCTTTCCCAAGACTAGTTTTACGAGCGGCGAGAGCGGCAACCAATGGCGGAGCACCTGTGGGCAGTCACGTTAAGATCACGTTACAGGGGCGTAGACGAAGCGCGGGCGGCGCGGAGAACTCACCCGCTCAAGGGGACTGTTCTAGTAGACGACAGTTGTAGAAGACGACGTCCGCTGCCAGTCTGCAATGTCTCGCGCTGTCTTCAACGAACTGTTCATCACTCAAATTGCGCAGCGTCTACTTGATCGGGATGCTCAAATGAAGGATTTTCGCAGCAAAGATAAGAGGAGGATTCTTCGGGAAGAAATTCGGGACTGAAGCTTGTTGCAGGTGACGTATATTTCCACAAAGTAAAAAGTAGGCGTTGCTCGAATCGGCCATGTCAGTTGGTGCCTCAGAATGGCTATTTCTCTGTGCGCGTACTTAGCAAGACCTTTAAGCTGTCGCCTAAAAAGAGCTAAAATAGACATAAATGTGAATAAAAAAACTTGTATTAGCAGTTCGACACAGTATTTTTATTTTCTGCAAGGTTTACTAGCGCGAAAGTGGGCCACCAATACACCGATGAAACCTGCAGCTCAAGCTCGCCAAAACATGGAAATATGGAGCAAGGCGCAGCTCTTGAAGACCACTGAAACCCGGAGCTTACGGGCACTGCGCAGTTTGGACGGTCGCTTCCGACGGCTTCCAGTCACATAGCCCGGCGCGCAGTCACAGGACACCTACATAAATGCTCTCTGCATTTACCGATCCCGATGATGCGTGTCAATTAACCGAAAGGCATCTTGGAGGCCGGACGCCGTTGCTCGTCCTGGACCAGAGAGGGCGCCTGTTAACACTAAAGTGACTGAAGTGTAACACTATACATCTCCTCCCTTCAGTCACGGAACCGTGCAGGAGGGCCCAGCATGGCCCAGTCTCCCATGAGCGGTAACGTAGGGCGATGGAACACTGGTTGCTTCGCGCATGGAGCCGGAGCAAACAAGCGAGATGGCATGTCCAGCACCATGCTTGCTCTGTTTTTGACGAGGCATGTTCTGTTGCGGCGGGCGCTACCTGTGTCGCACTGTATCCCATACGAGCGAGGCGAGTCGCCCTAACTTAGCACGGTACCTTTGCGTCTGACGTCTTTTATCCACACACTTTGCCCTGGACCGGCAGAGAGCGGACACCGCGATGATGATCCCTGGCGGTGCTTGATTTCTAGCTTGGTGTTATGAAGCCGTTGACTGTCCACTAGCGTCGGCTTCAACATGCGTGGAGCAACAGGAACTGTGGTGCGAACACGCCGGCCAAAAAGTAGCCCTGCTGGACTGTAGCCGTTATCTAAAGCAGCTACAGCTGTTAAACCCACACGGTACGTCATAAGAGCCTTGTAGGGGTCAATTTACTTGGCTATCTTCTGTTGCGACAATTGAAGAGTGCTCTCTCATAGACGAAGTGATTGTCGAAGGTTTCGATGACTTTAGCGTACTTCTTCACGTCGGCTGATGTCAGGCAAAGTGCTTTAAAGACGCCTTCAGCTTTGTCAGCCATAATGTACATTAGCGAGTTGATTTGATCAGTGTCCGCTTGTTGAAGACCAGTGGCAATTCGAAAGCCTTCGCTTCCAGGCGCTCCATTCCTTGCCGATGAAACTGAAGGCTTGAGTTGGATGCGCCGATCACTCCGAGTTCCCGACTCGGTCATGGTTGAAGTTCTGATGACTCACTTGGGGACGTGAGGTTTTGCTTCTCAAACCATGTTCGATAGTGATGCGCACTATAAGTGAACTAATTTATTACCGGTTTTAAAGTTACAGAACTGGGAGACGCCCTGTGCGCCGTGCCCAGTGAAGCGACCGTCCAAACTAGTCACGCGCTTCCGACTCCCCATCAAGTCACTTTATCAGGCCCGGCACGCAGTCTCTGCATCTGCCGACGGCAACCGAAAGACGTCTTGCCGTTGCTTGTTCTGGGCCATAGAGCACGCTTGGCAGACAACAAAGCGGGCGAACCGGGACCGGGCTTCTTGAATAAAGGCACATTCACACCGAAGCGGAGCGTCTAAGCGGACAAGCGTATTTTCAAAGCGGCGAGGCAGCGAGCGCCCGCGCCTGCTGTTCAGATCAGCCGCGTTGTCTGGCTGTCCGCGCCGCCGAGAAGGCGGGGCATATCGCAATATCTTTTTTCCGTACGCTCGAGCCGCCAATCGCCGCAAGCCGCACCGCATGCGTGCGGTCGCGCGAAAAATTGCACGCTTAAACACTTGTGCACAAATTTCGGTTTACAATCTGTAAGGCATACACTGTGCACACAGTGTAAATAGTAATTTGTGCACAAGTGCTGGATAAGTGCAATTTTTCGCGCCACCGCAAGCGTGCGGTGCGGCTTGCGGCGATGGGCGGCTCGAGCATAAATCGGCAATCGGCACCCTAGCAATTTCTCAATTTCATTGACGTTCCGCCATCTCGCGGCGCTTTGAGTTTGTACGCGCAGTTTCGATATTTTTTTTCGTCGTGGGTCGGCGCGCTCCCCCGTCCGCTGTCTACTTCTGCAAAATGATGAGCTCAGACGAAGAAGACGCGATCGTTGGCATTTTACTCGATCGCCACTTGTATAGTCGCTTTTCAAGATTTGTTACGGCGCAACACAAGACAAGGACAAAAGTAGGTATAAAGCGACGGCACGGCGCCGTGTCGTCGTTTTATACTTTCTTTTGTCCTTGTCTTGTGTTGCGCTATAACAAACCTTACTATAAATCCCGACCAACTGGCCCAACTTGCGTTTTGACGCTTTTCATGAACGGAAGCGAAAAGCCCAGAGAAAGACATTCGTTTAATTCGTTCACCAGCGCTATCCATACCAGCGCTTCCGCCGTGTCGGGTTCTCATTGTCTGCGGCCAAAGTGGCCAACATGTCCGCGCGGAAAAAATCGGCCCACGCACGATCCGGCCAAGCGGCCGCGTATTTTCCGCAAAGCGGAAAATCCGCGGCCGCTTGTCCGCTCTGCCTTCGGTGTGAAAAAGCTAATTCTCTCTCTCCTCCATCCACCGCCCCGTTTATTGGTCAGCGTGAATGGATGGGCTTGAAACTGGATCACCGACCGCACGTTCGAGGGAAGAATTTTCAGCCGCGCTGTCCGCATTCCTTGCGCCAAGTGTAAATACATAATTGACAGTCCTGTATGCATAAAACATGTCACGCCCTGCGTATATATAAAGACAACCGTGCATATCCAGGAGGATGTGCGTGCTTGTTGCACGGCACACGGGCGTTTTCTTGCATTTCGCCACCGTCGAAATACGGCTGCCGCAAGCGGGATCAGAAAAATGAAATTAAGTTTTTGTTCAAAGAAGGAGTGGTATGCATAGTTCTTACTCAAGCACAATAGATTTGAACGTTGAAAACCTGTCATAAACCTACCGCGCTTTTGAGAATGTAAGACCGGGAAAATAAGGTCCCACGGACGTACACAACATCGTATATGCCCTGCACGTTATTACAATCGGCCGTCTCCCAATGAAACGCATCGGTAATTTTCAGCTGCTACTCGATAAACCATGCACAGTTGTCTGTTGCGGTAGCTTTCTGACAGCCTTGTAACGTCGTAGGGCATGTATAGGCGCGAACTCTCGTTAGCGTGTGTATTTTCGTGCAGCGTTGAACGTCCGGCTCACATAAGCTAATCACAGCGTCGGAAAAGCATGTTTGTTTTCGTCGTCAATGCCAACGATTAGCATTTTGCTTGCTGACGCCGCCCACTGGGTGGTATGCACTCATGACTCGCGTAGATTGCGCTAATAGTCGCTATTTTAACCATTGTAAATGTGCAAGATAGTTCACCTTCTAAATATGCACTTTCCGCTATTCTATTCCCTTTTTATTGCACCTCCATTGGTGGCCGTTGTTCAGGTGTCAACCATCACCAATGCACACAGCACAATGATCTTCTTCATTTCGTCTAACGACCAATAGCGTTTTAGCGTGTACGGTATTCCGGTATCGTTTGCGGATTACCGGTTTAACGGATGCGTGAGCGGCCGGATTGCCAGAGTTCAACCTGACAAACACACAGCTGTTATTCCATTTACCAAGCGTATTCTAATTCGCTGCAGGCGTAAATTTTCGTCAGCAGCGTAATCGCGAAGACGTTGCCTTTGTGATTAACATGACAAATACGCTCAAGGAGCACGAAAACGTGTCTGCAAAGCGTTTGGTTAGATTAAGCGTTACAAGGTGTCCCCTAACAGTTTCCGCTAACGTAATTGCGTATACAGGACACGCTAAAATTCTCTAATATTTACTTTTTTTCACAACCAGCCGCGGCCTACCTGTCACCCCCTTCCTCCTCTATCTACACCTCTGGCTTCAGAGGAAGAGGGCGTCCTGGACTGATACGATGGACTGAAGCTCGGTCAGCCGCCCCCGGGCTACGCCACTCTTTTCTCCGACTTAATCAGAATGCAGCGGGACAGGCCTTCGTACAGTGCGTGTGCGTTTCTGTCGTAGCGGTCGCCACCGTCCCGACCCCGTCCACACGAACGCGCGGAGCCCTCCGGGCATCGGACACGTCTTCGACGAGACTCTGTGCACCAGCGTTTTTGCAGCTTGAGGAAAAACCGAGGGTTTTTCCCAGAGAGAAAGGGACGAGGGCGCAGTGAGGCCGACACAAGAAGGAACAGGCGAGAGAGAAGGGACGAACGTTTCATTTGGGAACTGTGAAGGGTGCGGTGCCAGTTGTCAGGTTGCCTCGGGGAACACAACGGAACGGAACGCTTTCGCCGCCACGAACACGCGTCTAGTGAGCTGGCAAATGCGGCACCCAACGCGGACGGCATCGCGTGTAGTAGCGGCGCTGCTTCCCTTTGTCCGTTTCTCTGAGAGCCGCGCTCGGGCCCGACGCAGCGGGTCCCGCTTCTTTTAAAACGGCTGAAACATTAGGCTTCGCATGGGCAACCTCGCCGGCCCACTTGCAAATTTATACATAGCTAGTACGGCGGTACTGGCACGTGTGCATGCAAAGAAGCGAAATGAACTGCACACAGAATGAAGACATTACGACCGTTATAAAAATCATCACTGGTGTATTTTATTGCAGGGCTGTACTTTCTTAATATAGCTCAGCTTACTGTTCACTTTAGCTTCATGTCCAAGCAGAGACGTTTTCCTGGCACGGTTTTCTACGTCACCAGAGTTGAACACGACACGTTTCTTTTTTCCTCGCGCTTTTTCTTTTCTTCCTTTTTCGTTACTGGTGGCGCCATGTGCATTTCAGAGACGGCATACGAGATGTGTGGCTAGCTTTGTCATTTCGTGACTTGGAACCAAGGAGGATACATAAAACCTCCTTGCTTGGAACGGGACGCTGGGAGCGCGAAAGCACCGCATGCCACGCCGGAAAGCCGCGCACGCAGCAGACAACGCCGTCGGCAGCAAAACGCCACTGGAACGACGCAGCCCGCTGCTCGTGAACGCTGAGGAGGACGCAGAAGCGAGGCGAGGAAAAAGCACAAAGAAACTCGGCCATGAAACACGCGGCGGCCTAGAAGGGAGCCGCGATTGGCCGGAGGAGTGATCCCGTCGTCTGGCGATGACGCCGGCTTCCTTCACCGATACCGTAACTCGGGCGAGGGAAGGCGGCGAGGGCAGCGGGCCGCAGGCGGTGTCCTCTATTTTTCTTGCTCTGCCGCACGTATTTTTTTTCTCTGGGCCGAGTGGCGGTGGTGGTACGGGCTGCTCGCTGCTGGGTCGATGTCCGCGAGTGACCTTGGCAGAAACAAAACGGAATGCGGCGGCGACGCCGTCCCGGAAGCTTCGACGGGCCTGCCCAAAGGTACCGCTCTTTTTTCGCCGCGTCAAAGCCTCTCGTTCTCTGCATTCCCCGGCCCGCTTTCGCCCGCATTGCCGGTCGGCCAACTCGCGCGGGGCCGAAGACAGGTGCGACCGATTTCGGAGGGGCCGCCCAGCTTCTCCCCAACTTTCCCGACTCGAAAGCGCGCTCGGTGCACTACTCGCCGGGTTATCGGATTCGCACTTGGGTCCGCAAGAAAAAAAGGTCGACGCTGCTTTTCCACCAGCGCCTCGTTTTCCCGTAGTAACGCGCTCGGTCAGTCGAGAACCGTGTCAGTATAGTCGAGCCCAGTGTTGAGAGAACCAAGGGAATCGTTGGACAATGGCCTGACCGGATTCCGTCACTGAGCCGGTCTGCGCATCAACGGCCGGTCGTTGCCAAGGGGCGTCTCCCGAGGGCTTCCGCAACACGTGCCTCGATCTCCGGAAGCGAGTTCGTTTTTTTTTTCTTTTCTCTCGCTGCCAGCGCGCGCCGATGCCGAATGCACCACACTTGCGTCGTACAGCGCGGCATTGCGTTGCTAAAGCACGGAGATCTGAAAAGCAAGCGCAGTTGCCGCAGCCAATGCCAACGTTTGCACAGTGGGAACCGTTTGAAGGAACTGACAAGAGTGAAAATTCACGGGAACCGCGTTCACTGAAAAAATAAATTCGGAGAATTGTCTACTAATGCGTAAGCATTCTTGGCTCGGCTATTACTTCGCTTTTGCTGACTTAGTTAGCTAGCTTATGCATGTCTGCCCGTCGCTAGTAAACATTACTATACACTGTTATAACTATTACGTGCGTTAACTTTACCAATTATGCATTTTATTTTGCAGATGTATCAACTGAGGGGAAACGCCGCAACAGGCGTTTTTTTTTTTTAATTGTCACGCCACCGCTTTTCTTTTTCGTTTTCTTTTTTGTTACGACCTTGACGCGACGAAGGCGACGTCACGGGACGGACAGAGTTTGCTGGAGAACTCGTCGAAGAATGCTTACGCATTACTGTGCTAAACTAAGGGAATGGAGAGAAACCTCTTGATGTCCTTTTGACTTGAACTGGGTGTGATGTAAACTGAGGCCAAAGCAACCTTCAGTACCATGAATGTAAAGTGGCTCACACATTACGTTCCATGGTTCGTATCCCTGTCAGAGAGCGTGAACTTTATTTTCAAATCAATAAGATTCGAGTCCGGCGTCTCTTCAGTGGGCCTGGGCACCAGCCGCGGACGCGGTTCCGACACCTTGTCTCGAAGCGGCTTCCTCGGCTCGCTGGACGGCCCACAGTTGTGCTGTCAGGTTCGAGCTGAGCAGTACGGTCTTCCAGCGCGAGCGGAGGCTGGCGGTAGAAGAGACGGAGGGGTCGGCACTGCCCGACTTGTTTGTTAACTCTTGACACTCGCACAACATGTGATTAAGTGTGGCGACCTCGTCACACTATGTACATCTGTTTGTAGCGTACATGTCTGGAGACATGGCGTGAATGAGTCTGGGGTTTCTGTAAGAATCCGTTTGCAATTATCTGAAGTGTACTGCTTGCGTCCTGTCAAACCTAGCGTGAGGGAACGGGTATACGCGTCTTTGTAACTGGTAGTGTGTCGTGGAACCTGGTCACGCGATCCTCCCACGCCCGGACGTTTGCAGTACCCCGCGGGGGCTCTTCCTCCGATGATGCTCGGTGAGTGAGGCCTCGAGCAACGCGGTGAGCCGCTTCGTTGGGGGTGCTCAATCCAGCGTGCGTGCTCCATAGCAAGTGCCTTCGGTTATCGAAGTCGGCCTCTCCCTAGTGTATGGGATGTCGCTGGAGTATGTGATACGCCTCTTGCGAGATGCGCCTATTAGCAAAATTGCGAATTGCCGCTTGCGAATCGCAGATCACGTACGTCGCTTTGGTTTGTGTGGGGGCCAGTGCTATGGCCGCTTCCACTGCCGCTTCAGCATGTGCCGTGTTCACGGTGACGCTCGTGAGGTGGTTGCCTCGATGGCTAGGAACTGTCTCGATAACGGGCTGCGTCGGTGAAGACCGCCTCCTCGTTGGAGTAACTTTGGTTCATGCTCCTGGCTTTATATCTCTCCGCAGGCACGTAACCAAGGGGGGGCCCGGGGGGGCCCGACTCCCCCCCCCCCCCCCCACGCCACCACTCCTCACACATTCCTAAAGCGCCGCCAGAACAATGTTGAGACTTGGCAGCTGTTCATCGGTCAGCATTATGCTGCCTTTTTCACTCCTTTTAGATGGCGGTAGTTATCGGCATCTCTTGTAATGTGAAGGACAGTTTTTTCATAAATTCCGCACCCGCGCGATTAACTCGAGATCCGTTCAGTTGTCACCATCTATTCAACCGTCACGCGCACAGCTGTTGCTTTTGTTAGTTCAACCTTCTTTGTTTAGGCTGATCCTGGGACCAGAAGAGGGATGCGGCTGTTACTCAGCTGGTCTGTACTCTCACGGAAGGAGTTGCGGCGGGAGAAAACGCCAATTGCGTTTAACTTATCCCTTTGCTTCATTATTTCCTTGAGTTACGGCTCGCCGTGACGCTGGCACATGCCCGGAACCACATACACGTGATATTGGTTAGATAAGGTGGGAAATAAAATAATGTGAAAGAGCGCCCATCATGAAACCCTGCAATAACCCTTAAACCCATAAGCAAGATGACTGTCGCCCGTTACCTCGTCTGTTTTTCCCTAATTGTATAGCACTTTCCTGCGAAATTGGCAACTGGAAACAAAAATCGCAAGGAGTTGAGAAATTAAGCGATCTACTAAGGTAGAGAGCCAAAGCAACAACCAAACTGCAAGCAACAGCAAATAATAAAAAAGTTAACCGTTGTTTATGAGAATATTTATGGATCAACATCTTTTTATTTAAAAAGGAAGTAGAGACAACGCCGCCAGAAGTGGAGAACAATCGCTTGTTTTGAATGACGCTTCTACAGCTATCGGTCGAACCGCCTCACGTAGTCACTTCTCTGCTGTGCTTATGTGGGTGTTTTTCTAACCTTTCGCGGTGAGCGCAGTACGTCTAGAATCGCAGAGTCCTGCGCGTTACGCGGTTGTATGGGACTGGCGGCTGCACAGCGTTACGCAATTGGCGGAACTGTCAAAACTGATCAACAAGGCGAAAATAACTTATATTCGAAACTATAACATCAGAAAGACTGAAGAAGCCGTAAAAAAAGAACGCAGCCTGAAATCAGTAAAAAAGAAACCTGGCATAGGAAAAACCATGATGTATGCACTAAAAGATAAGAAGGATAATATCATCAGCAATCTCGAAGATATAGTAAAAGCAGCGGAAAAATTCTAAGCTGACCTGTATACAGTACCCAGAGGAGTCACGATACCTCACTTAGAAACAGTAATGAGCAGGATACAGAAACTCTCCTATAACTAGCGATGAGGTCAGAAGGGCGTTGCAAGACATGAAACGAGGAAGAGCGGGAGGAGAAGGTGGAATAACAGTCGATTTAATCAAAGATGGAGGAGACATAATGCTTGGAAAACTGGCGGCTCTTTATACGAAGTGTCTATCGACTGCAAGGGTCCCAGAAAACTGGAAGAATGCAGACATTATACTAATCCACAAAAAAGGAGACGTTAAAGAATTGAAAAATTATGGGACCATTAGCTTACTCCCAGTATTATATAAAATGTTTACCAAAATAATCTCTAAACACTGGACTTTAGTCAACCAAGGGAACAGGCTGGCTTCAGGAAGGACTACTCTACAATGGATCACATCCATGTCATCAATCAGGTTATCGCGAAATCTGCAGAGTACAATAAGCCTCCCTATGTGGCTTATATAGATTACGAAAAGGTATTTGATTCAGCAGAGATACCAGCAATCGTAGAGGCACTACGTAATCAAGGAGTACAGAACGCTTACGTAAGAAGCTTGGAAAATATTGCTACATATGTGTGGTATTTGTTTGTTTGAACGAGGCGCGTAGGCGCCATCACTTCAGAAAAGAGGAGGAAGAGCGAACTGGGCTCGCGCTGTGAATCTAACCGGTCAGCGCTGCAACCGTTGTTGTAAATATAATCTGTAAATAGTTTCTCGTCTTACTGACTCGTCCTTCGCGTAAGAATATCTACAGAGGTTCTACAGCTACCTTAATTCTACGCAAGAAAAGCAGGGAGATACCTATAGAGAAAGGGGTCAGACAGGGAGACAATTTCTCCAAATGAATTCAAGCTATTAAACTGGGAAGGCTTAGGAGTAAAGATCGACGGCAAATATCTCAGCAACCTTCGGTTTGTCGATGACATTGTTCTATTCAACAACAATGCAGACGGGTTACAACAAATGCTTGTAGACCTTAACAGAGAGAGTGTAAGAGTGGGGTTGAATATTATTGAGCAGGAGATGAAGATAATGATAAATAGCCGGGCAAAGGAACAAGAGATCAAGATCGCCAGTCGGCCACTAGAGACTGTGGAGGAGTACAATTACCTAGGTCAATTAATCACAGGGAACCCTGATCATGAGAAGGAAATTCACAGAAGAATAAAAATAGGTTGGATCGCATATGGCAGACATTGCCAGCTCCTGACTGGAAGCTTACCATTATTATTGAAAAGTAAGGTGTGCAATAAGTGCATTTTGCCAGTGCTGAAATATGGGGCAGAGACTTGAGAGCAAGTTAAGGACAGCGCAAAGAGCGATTGAACGAAGATTGCTAGGCATAACGTTAAGAGAGAAAAAGAGTGGTTTGGATCAGAGAGCGAACGGGTATAGACGATATTCTAATTGACATCAAGAGGAAAAAATGCAGCTGTAGGTCATGCAATGCGCCGGTTAGACAACCTTTGGACCATTAGGGTTACAGAATGGGTACCAAGAGAAGGGAAACGCAATCGAGGACGAGAAAACACTAGGTGGAGCGATGAAATTAGGAAATTCGCGGGCGCTAGTTGGAATCGGTTGGCGCAGGGTAATTGGAGATCGCAGGGAGAGGCCTTCGTCCTGCAGTTGACATAAAACATGATGATGATGATGATGATGATGGTGGTGGTGATGATGATGAAGATGGTGGTGGTGGTGGTGGTGGTGGAGGTGGTGGGCACCCCCCGAAAAAAAATCCTGGGTACGTGCCTGTCTCCCCGTGTGGTGTTGGGGGTGCATGTTACGAGGCAATGGGGTAGGTATAGTTGCTCGCGTATGGTTCTTGGAATTTCTACTTTGATGCCGTGCTGCGTGTGGTATGTGATGCCGAGCTTTTCGAGCATGTCTGCCTGGGCGGGTCTTGGATAGGAGCTCGAGTTGGGACCCTTGTTGCGCCTCCACGAGTTTCTCGAGCGTACTGTGTAAGCCTAGTTCTAAGAGCTTGGTGGTGCTGACTCCGGCCGCAAGTCCCAACGCCTATTTGTACGCCTTGCGTATGAGGGCGTTGAACTTCAGCACAATGCGTTGGCGGGCTAGTTGGTGCGAATGCATGAATACTTTGTTTAGCGCAAAACAACACACACAAGAAAGACGACAGGACAAGGCGCTACTCTCAACTGACATCGGTTTATTGCGTCACTCCTTTACAGACAGCTCAAACTAGAGGAACATGCGCAGTGCGCATCATGCGGTGGAGCCACCAACATCCGATCCCAAGAGCGCACTCATGCGACAGGATCCAAAAAACCAAATTCAGCATTGTACAAGGTTAAGGAAGGCACACTAATGCACTGTGACCCCAATGACTAAATGAAAAATGCTTCCAATAACTATCGGGCGGTGGTGTCATGGCTCTTTTTCAAATTCGTGGTATCACCGCCCGAGAGTTATCGCAACCTCATTATTTTGCACATACAAGGAGTCGCGGAACGGACAGGTTTTGCTGGGGTACTCGCCAAAGAATGCTTACGCATTAAAACAGCAGTCATCACAAAGAAGCAAGTGTGAGTCTCTTTGTATCAGCCGTCGGGATAAGTGAAGACGTGAAGCTAAAAAACATGGCGAGGTGATTTTGTTAGGCCTCGCCTCCTACAAGCAAGAATTCACTCTGCCGATGAATGTTTCTCCCCTATCGCCTAGTCCCTGAACCTATTTCCTGGACACAGGGGCAACAATAGCTACTCACGGAATGAAAAAAAAAAAAAAAGCCCACAGCAACAACAATAATAATTATAAAAAGCTAGGAACATCTCGTGACGCGCTTTAAAAATGTAACATGTGGGGAAACAACATAAAATGCCTGGTTACGAGTTATAAGCCTTCCAAATTATTTATGTACTGGGTGTCTTAAATGTACGAAGTTAAAAAAAGCAAGACTTTTTTAGTGCGCTTAAGTTTACGACCAGTGGCACCGCAAGCTGCTGCTGCTCTTCTCCCCCCCGCCCTTCCCCCTCCATTTTCTGTTTCGCCGTATTTTCTTTCATGGCGCAAAAGATTGCTATGCTAAATATAGCGCAACGGAAACAACTGAAACACATGCTTCCAAATGTGTTCTAAAAGGTCTTATTGACATATTGGCCGGAAATTTAACCGTACGAATGTTAACTTGTCGTTACATATTATAGTTAAGGAGTACACTAGAAATACTGCGCACTTCCTCGGGTGGTTGCTGACAACACAGATTCATCCAAATAGGCACTTGGTTTTCCTCTTAAAGCTCGTTGGACTTTGCGTAAAATTTGCGTAAAGAATACGGAGAAACAGAAGGCACAACGCTGCCCTACGTTAAAGCGGACAGCATTGGGAGTTGTGGAAATTCATATCAGGGCCACGCGTTCGGCGATATGCCCCACCCAACTCGTGAAAAGAACCACCACTCGAAATCTGGCGACTGTGGTTTAACGTGCCAAAACCACTTTCTGACTATGAGGCACGCCGTTTTTTCGACCACCTGGGCACCTAAATCCAAGTACACGAGTGTTTCCGCATTTTCGCCCCCATCGAAATGCGGCCGGGATTCGATCCCGCGACCTCGTGCTCAGCGGCCCAACACCACGGCGGGTGACACTGTGGCGGACGACGTTGCGCAAGGCCTTCGCGAGAAGCGTCGGTCTGCGTGGCGCCGTCCGGCGACACGTTCGCTCGCACCGACTGAAAAGACGTAGCGCCGAGGGAAGCTTTCGAGGAACGAACCTGCCGAGGCAATTCGCTACGGGGCGTTAACGTATAGACCTTTTCATCGGGCGAGGAGGAAAGGGCGCGCGGCGAGCCTTTCCTCCTCTCTGGCTTGGGCTATCCGGCGCGGCGCTGCTTGAAAGTATTGCTGTCGCGCGCTGCGGAACGATTTCGAGATGTTTTAGATCGTTCTTTGTGAAATTTACGCAATGTGCGTTTATACACGGTCGTCAGGGAAGCCTTTCGGTGCATCGGTAATTACAGTACGCGAAAATATCTCTCGGGGCGCAAACGTGTGACGCGCATCGTCAGCCGCGGTGTGTGCATGTGTTGTAAACTATGTTGCGTATATCAGTTTTAATTCAACGAAGAGAACCGGTGTCTCTGTATTACCAGCAAGAAATGGTAAATCTGCACACTATCTGATCGCTTGGCGTAGGGACTAAAAACATAAAACATAAGAGCGCATGCTCGTGTACGGCCAACCTAAGGCAACCACGAAACATAAACGGCAGGTGCTATCAAATATTTGTGAGACACCAGCATCGTTCTGAAGCATTTCAAGTCTAGTATGCTTGAAACCACTGTATGTCTACGCAAGCATGCCTGCATGAGGTCGATGGCGCTGCTCAACACAGCGATCACTTCGGTTGGTGAACCAGCATGATACATATATATAAGCTACGTGCTTTGTCATTGCCTCTTTTGACCTGCAAAGCCGTAATATATGAGATGGATCACATAAAAGGAATGCGACAGCTATTTTTCATGACAAAATTTCCGTAATACGTGAGTGCGTCATAAAGAACGGAATCAACACAACCGAAAGAAAAAATTGGTTATCATACTCTTTCTCGAAAAAGAAAGACAAAACGGGCTAATGCCGCAATACGACCTCGCATAGGCACTCCGCACAACATTTATAGATCTATAAACGTTGATGCCGTATGCTCGGACAATGCGCTATATAGAACAGACATCTGTAATCCAGCATCTACCACACAGCGGACGCTCGAGCAGTTCGTAAACGGTCGCTTTGCTGGACAAGCTTAATTCACACTGTAAGGTATGCTGTCATTACTAAGCAAAACAATTGTATTCAGGGCTGGAAACCTCATCCACCGAACCAAGTAGCCACTCAACGTAATCTACGGCTAAGAGTTTGAACGCTTGTAAAAGTATTACAGCTCAACTTCTACCATAGCCGAACGTTACCCACGCTGTTACGATCGTCGTGTATGTTTAATTGCTCCTAAACTGCAGTTTAGAATTAAAGAATACTGATATAAGGTAACACTAATGAACTGAGTTTTCAGAAGTACACAATTGATCTCCGAGGCTGATTGTAGGTTCAAACGTGCGCGCACACATCGCGCCGCGTGCTCCGTTAACGCCAGCAGAAAGTCCAGCCATGCCGACTTAAACCACTTCAGCACGCCTCACAGGACCGTTTTCCACGTAAAAGACGCACGTCATGGTAAACAGACCGCACGAGCGTGAAAACAAACGGCAGAGACCAGCGCCGAGCGTACACCTGCCATGCAAAACGGAGCGCTCGCCCAAGCCAGCATGCCGACTGCCCATAGATGGCGCCACTGCGTAGCAATATGGTGGCGCCCATGAAAAAGCGGTTAGTTGGATGCCCACGTGACTGGTATTGAATCCCGAGACCGGATGGAGCGTCCGATGTATCGCGTGCAAAGGCACAACGTTTCGCTGCCCCTGAACAGAAAGGAACATCGCCGCACGTGGCGGTATCGACCGATCCGAAATACGGTCGCCAAGAACATGCGCGTAATTTTGGACCATTGGTCGATGAAGCGGGGTTCACGCTTCACAAATCTTTGGTACGCTTTTCAAGGAATACTTGCGAAAGACTCGCGCGCTTAATACGCCGACGCTACTCGACAGCGTTCCGCCGAATCATCTGCAGCTGGATTCGTGTCCTGTTCATCCTGTTGATCGACCGTCCCGTAGCTCAGCGGCATCAAATGACGCGGCATATACGGGGTCGGGAATTTTTAGGTGAAACAACCATCAGTATTCAAAAACTTACAGCAGCTGATGTCTTGCATAAAATCCAGGAAACCGTTCTTTCATTTTTCGACACTGTTAGGCGTATCGTGTAGGCATTCATTTACCCCATGACGCAAGAGAGCTGCACCGGACCGACTATAGTGACGAGGTGGTTCACCCAGCAGAAGTGGACGACGCCTCCACGTGAGGGAAGCGCAGGGTGATTGCTCGATACGGGGCATTACCGAAATTTCGCCATTTTCAGTATTTCGTCAGCTTTTGATTGGCATGCGGTAGGTGGCGATGATGTTTAGTGGTATCCCCTTTGATACGGGCGGGAACAGATAGTCCCCTATAGCCCACTTGATTTAAACAACATTTTCTACAAAACATTTTCTACAACATCCTTCCCTGTATAGTCATTTGCTTATCTGATTGCGATCCTAGTTTTCGTATTTGGCACCTCCGTCACAATACCGTACCAGTGAAATGACTCCGGCTTTATCTTCCTTGCCTTTCTTCCACCAACACACTAATCGCCTCTTACTTATCTCGACTGCTGACTAGCAAATCATTTCACCTTTGAATCCCAATGCTTCTGGAAGGTGGACACACCCGACGGGTCTCGCTGGGTCTTGGCATTCCATTACGATGTGCAGACTCAACTCCGGGCTATTTTTCTCTCTCTCTCTCTCTCTGAGAGCCAGCTTGGCTCTCAAATCGATAGGTGACGATGATGATTTATTGGCAACCCCTTTGAAACGGGGCGGTGACAAATAGTCACCTAGCCTGGTTGATTTATGCCCTACATGTTTTTCACTCTAGCCTTTTTGTATAAATGTCATAATTCCTTTTTTTTTCCATCCTCACAGCTTCTCTACCTACCTTGCACCACTGCCTATGCTGGTAACTGATCTAGACGTGTTAATTCCTTATCTGCATTTTTTTCCACCAACACTCTAAACGTCTCTTGCGTGTCTCGACTGCCGACCGGTGGGTACTTCTGTACACATTGAATCCAAACGCTTCTGGAAGGTGTACGTCAACTGCGGCGCTCACTGGGCGAATCCCTTCGCATTCCATTAGGATGTGCTGAGTGGTCTACGGATTTTTTCTGCCGCATACACGTCTCACCTAGTTGCGAATATTTGCTCCGGTATGTTTTTGTCCTCAGGCAACCGGCTCGAGCCTACATAGAAAGACACTGCTCTGTGTTATCGTACAGATTTTCCCTTCTAATTTCTTTCTTCTCATTATTGTAAATCTCCACGGTCTTTTTCGCATCCATTATTTGCATCCAATTCACTCTCACTGTTTCTGCAGTGGATGGATGTTATGAGCGTCCCCTTTGGAACGGGGCGGTGGGTTGCGCAACCAAGCTCTTACTATTATACTGCCTAATGTTCTACCTAGGCTAAACAATAAAAAAAGACAAAAAAATAACACTGAACTCCCGCAACCAAATTTTCTGACCCCCTATTGCGAACTGTGGTTTTGTACGTCCACGTTTTTTGTCGTTTCCCTACTTTTATTCCACTAATCCTCCAATCGCCTCTTACTAATCCCTATTGCGGGCATGTTTACTTTTCCACTGCTCTCGCTGAACCCAAGGGCTTCAAGGAGGCCAGTGGTGCCTAAATCGACCGCTGGGTAGACGTCTGCACATTGTAATAAAACATGCTCCATAGCTTCCCTAGCTTTACCGCAGCAAGCACATGTTTCTTCCTTCTTATATCTCGCTTTATACGTGCGTGTTCTAAGGCACCCCGATTTCGCTTGGAAAAGTAATGAGCTTCCCTTTGAGTTATCATAAGTTGTTTCTTTCCGAATTTAGTTTTTTTTCTCTTAAGTCGTTACTCATGGCAGGTTTCTTTTTCATTGGCGCGACCCATGAGATTATTTCAGCCTCTCTGACTTTGTGCTTGACGTTTTTGTTGCTGTGTTGCCCACCCTACAGGCCGCATGCTTGATGGTAAGCTTCCTAGTTCTTTTTCTCCACTGTGAATCAATGTTTTTCCTGTACAGATGCCTCAACACTCTCCCAGCCCATTTACTTTCTTCCATATTCCGCAGTCGTTCTTCATTTCTCAGTTTTACTGCGTGGTTCACCCCCCCCCCCCCCTTCAAAACTAGTCCAGCCCACATCACCCTGCACAGCTTCATCTGTAATCTTCCCGTGAGCGCCCAATGCGAGGCGACCCACCGGCCTTTGGTTCCCGTGGAGTCCCGATTTCACCCCTGAGTGCAGTGCGCCTCGACTGCAGCGCCGGAGAGTGTCGATACTATCGAGGCGCCTGCACAGCGGCCTCTCTGATTGGCTCAAAACGACGTCACTGCAGAATTCGACAGAATTTTCACGGCGTCTAGAACAGCGCCCACGGTATCGCGTCACGCTGCGTGACGAACTGGCGATTGCGTCCGCCAAACGACAAAATGCTTCCTTCGCGTACTTCGATGTCCCGCAAGTAATTTAATGATGAAAAGAAACCAGGACAGTCCTGTAAGCGACATCATTCCGCTCAAGAAAAATAAGAAAAAAGGGGAAAAGAACGGAGAACGTTCTCCGCACGTGAGGAAACCTGACGCGCCGGTGCATGAAGAGCCGACAAGCGCGATTCAGCCCGGAGTCTCTCCTTCATCCGGCAGAGACAAATTCCGCTGGAAAGGGCACGGCGAGAGAGACGAGAGGGAAGGGAATGCGCGCAGTACTTATACCTTTCACTGTTCAAGTGAGACACGCAGGCTTGTGGGCAAGCACATGCTTAGGAGATATTTGTCTAATTCTTCACACGGTCTGCTGTTCAGAGAACAGTACGAGTGCGGGAAGTAACATTGCCTTCGGCTACGAAAGGCGTGTTCTAACAGTTACGCAGATTGTACAGTCGCCAGCACAAATGCACAAAACTTATACTGCAACGCCTTTCTTTCTGTATTCCTAACAGGCTACGTAAAAGTGTCTTGACAGGTACCGCAGTTTCATCGTCAAGAGGGTCACTCGAAGGGCCCGTTAATTATTTCCTTCAGGAAAAAAAGAAAGCAGACGGCCAACTGACAACATTCCGTGAAATGTCTAGAGCCCACGTTGTTGTTGCGGATTGAAACCGGGATGTGCTGAACTCCGGAGAATGGCAGGCACCAGTTTCGAGACCCAAAGTGCACCGCAGAATGCTTCCCATGGAGAGCCGACGCCGCGTACCGCGGGGCCTTCCTCCTGACGGTTTGGCGCACCGCCTTTTAAATGCGCTGCACAATAAGGAAAACCTGAGATGATGTGCAGGAAGCGCGAACTGATTGCAGAACTAGCGCATTTATAGACACACGTTGCCCTCCCCCAAAAAAGAACGCGCATGGAGCTTAAGGCCCTCAACTCTCTATTCTTGTCCATAGCGGTAAATACGTAGCAAGCAGGCTCTTGTGCGGTGCAGCTACGCACTCACTCTAAATTGCACTAGCCAGGCGTTGTGCAATGGAAGATGCGGAAGCACAGCTTCCGCTGTATAACGGAGGAAAGCGATCTCATGCGGGATTTTCGGAGCCGGGCGTGGATTTCGTGCGTGCGTCTTCAACTCCCTTTGATTTCCTGTTCTTGCTTGGCGAAGTATTGGGGGCGAGGAGTTAACGGAGTCGCCATCTGTCGGAAGTGCCTCCCTTGCGTAGTACGGGGGATTACGCGGCGCGCTCCTCACAGGTTTCGCTTACGGCGCTCAATAAGAACACGACGCGGCAGCCCTCCCGAACACATATATATATAGGTACTCTCAAACCGAGGGAAGTTTCTGACTGTCGAGATAATAATCTTGCGCGAACTGAAAGCACAGAATCGTTTACAGACGCTATCTCTTTACCGAATACGTACAGTGAACGCCACTGCGAGCGGTCGCCGCGATGGAGTCTCCCGAACCGGCTTCTTGCGTGAAAGGTGGGCAAACGCTGAGAGTAAGCTATGTGAAATATGTTCATATAGTCTGTATAACCAAATGGGACATAACAGAGTGAAGCCTCAATGCAGCGATCGCACGGGTTCGCAGCGACCGACTGCGCGTCTGCATGCATGTCCGCGCACAATGTTTTGCTTTCGCTGTGAGCGCGTTTTCGCACCGTGCTGTGAGCTTTAAGCCGCAGCGTATGAGCATTTGACAGCACACTAGCAACCATTGTTGCGTGGACGCTATCGAAACTGTTCAAAAATAATTTCGTTATACAGACTTCGACGCCTACGGAGACTGATGTGCCGTTGCGACGATTCAATCTTTTTTGTCTTCTAAATTCTTGGACATGTCAGTATTATGTCTCAAGTTGCCTCGTACTGTATGTTTATCGGTATTCTAAGCACGAGATTTCTCTCTGCTTCTTTTTCGTAATCCAGTGCATTAATTGATAACGCAAACATGACCATATGACATGCCTTTTTTAAGGTGCATCTTGCCGCTCCCTTTCCGTTCCAGTGCCAGTATCTAGCATCAACAAGTTCGTAGACCAAACCGTCATGACATTAGCCGAACAGCGGGCGCGGGCGAGCGTCTCAGTGCGCCTTTTCTGCTACTCCCCGAACATTGCGCAATCCCGGCGCCGTAGAAGAAATCTTCCTCGCGTCTGTGCTTGCTGCATACCCGAGTCGTAGCCGATGGCTGTCCGCCGATTCTAAGTTCCGCCAGCCAAGCTTCACGCAGCTCCTTGCCCTGCGGCTACGTGTGAACGACACACCCAGGGAGAGAGAGAGAGAGAAAAAAAAAACACGCTTTACGTCACGACGCGGCGCACAAAGTAGCGAACGAAGCTCCTGCGAACATGTAATACATGGTAATACAATCAGCGCCGCTATTCGCCGAGCGCCATCACGCGGTGAAAACGGGCTGTACTTTATTGCGGAGAAGCCAACACTTCGCAGGCGAGGCCAATATTCCGTAGGAACCGCCGACCAAGAGCAATATACAGCGGCATATTATTCTTGTTGCTTGGTCCTCGATGCTGTTCGCTGTTCGCAAGTTTTAGAAATAAAGCTCTACTACGCCAATGTCTCGCAAGGTCTTTCATCGCGTCGCAATGCCCTTGAGCTGCCGGAGCGCAAGTGTGGCAGGTGTGACGTCACGGCACGTGATCCGCGCCCGAGAGGCGTCGCAGCTGCGATCACTCGGAGCCTCGCCGCTGCGGTACCACGTGACTAGGCAAGGGTTTAAGGGGGCTGACAACTGGCCAGAATGTGTTGTGAGACGTTGATGGAAATGAAATTACCATAATTTATAGTGATAGAATCCAGCAAGCTGTTCGCGATTTAAGTAGGAATTATAATTTTAAATTGACAAAAAGTCTCAAAAACCAGTACGTGGCGAGACCTGGCGGTGAAATCTTGGTACTTGGAATATATTCTATGAGATTACTGTACGTAAGTTGACTGTTATTAAGTGCAGCATAATTATTGCTTAAAATTGCAGAAGGTATATTATTAGACACTCGCGCATTATTCTATGCTTCGGAAATCAAAAACGCACGCGTGGCTACGGCAAAACTCTGAAATCCGTATCACGCGTAAAGGCGTCGTTTCGTTTTCGATCCGATTGGTTTCGTTTTGACTGATGTAGTGCCTATCATGGAGGCGACGAGCGCTCCTACTTCCCCGCGACGAATGAATAATTCGACACGGGAGGAGGTTTCAAGAAGCACCCAGCCATCTCCGCGACGAATCAAGAATTCGACGCGGGTGACGTCATCACCCGCCCCGCCTGGTTCCTGCCGACGAGAGGTCGCCAAACTGGTTCCTGCCAAGTAGGAGTCGGCAAAGGGATTTAAGGGAGAACAGGCCCATTGTGAAGAGAGAGAGAGTCGCCTCCAGAGATAGCGGGTGTTGCTCCAGCCGCCCAGTCGGTCTGACGCGCCCTTACATGTACGCTGTAAATTTTGTATAAAGTTTTTTTCCTTTCTTCTTCGTCTGCGGAGAGAGTCAGTCTCTCGTCCTCCACCCCGAAGCCACAACACTGGTTATATGTCAAAGCAGTTGGACAAGAAACCATGAAAACACGTAGCTATTATCGCAGAAATAATTTAACAATTCGAAAAACATGAGTCGCGAGACAATCGACTTCATAAAGAAAATTATACTTTGTTACAGCTACGGGCACACTTGTCTGCCTCCCACTAGTGCCGACCTATAACGCTATCGCGCTCACCTATCACCCTTTCCAGCATGCGTCCAGTGAATGACTACATCCTCACTGCAGATCGAAAAGTTCTGATAAAAAATGTTCCACGGCGTTTTCCGCGTTAGCACGTCATGATTAGACACTCTGACCGGTAGCCATTCCATTGCACTAAAGAAAGAAAAGGGGGGGTTGCCATGGAAATTGGTTGTCAGTAGACCTAACGGCGGTTTTGCCGGCGCTTGGTCACGAGGTATCGCCGTGGATGGCGCGCCGGCTGGGCCTCTGCGCGTGCGCTTCAGCGCAACCGACTGGCTGAATCCACTCATCCAGTACAGCTATAGACGGCAGGCTGCGAAATCTCAAACAAACTTGTCTGCTGAAACACCGGAGCCAAGGCAGGCCAGATGAGCACGTTACAGAGCAGCTTACCAAGCGCGGAAGCGTGCCAAGATCGAAGCTACTGCAACCGCCGCCGTTCAGCAACAACAACAAAGAGGAGGAGGCGAAGCCGTGCTTACAAGCAACGGCACCCACAACGAACGCTTGACGAACCACACCCTTCCGCTGGCGGCAAGCTCGACTCCGACGGCCAGATTTCACCACCGCGACTTCAGGGACGACCCCTTCGGCAGCGTGTGTAACGTGTGTGAAAAACTGTGGACT